>NC_051236.1:20040000-20340000 GCF_015220715.1 Pygocentrus nattereri
TCGTGCAACAGATTTCAAGTATGTATGTGAAAACATGCTCTTCAGCTGTCTGGTCATGTTAAGTGCCAGATTCACAGGCACATGTATAGGCCACTTCTAAATGTGTACGGGCACTGTAAACATCAACTCCAGAGGCTTCAAGTAAAAGATCATATCATGTGCAAATACCATACATGGTAAGTGCAATGTGATAAACAGACACACGTGTGAATCGGTCATTGCACACTGGCAGCATGTTTTACTCCAGGCACTGACCAGTTTAGGTTTGAGCTGGTCCTCGCTGTCTCCATGGCCAAGTCGTCCATAGCGTCCTTTGCCCCAAGTGTAGAGCTCTCCACTGGATGTGATGCAGGCACTGTGTGCCCCTCCAGCAGCAATGTCCACCACCTCCACTCCCCTCAGAGACTCGATCACTCGTGGACGGTCACATGGGCTGAAAAAAAGGCCACAGGCTCAGTCTGAGAAAATGCATGCTGTTTCTTCACTACATATGAGACCTCACACACAAGCTTCACGATGTTCACAAGGCTCAACCTGTGCTGAGCATGAGCTCAAGTGACATCTGCTGGAAGCATAGAGAACTGTACAACTCACAGAGCAACTGTACAGTTTCCACTGCAAATTCATAGCGTACACACTTTACTATATACTGTGCCCATATTATGTCACATCGGGTGTGCCCACAGTGTAACGAACATTTCCTATTTATCAAATAGTCAAACTACTCAAAAGGTCAACTATGCTGAATGTCACATTAAATTCAGAGAATATTTTTGCACATACACGCACATACATACATAGAATTTCAAACAGCACTCACCAAATGAAGAACATACAATAGAAGCTTCTACTGACCTCCTATTGCCATGACCCAGTTTGCCATCCTCAGCCTCTCCCCAGGAATAGACCTCTCCCTCTGAGGAAAGTGCCAGGCAGTGTTTACCCCCAGAGTTCACTGCTACCTTACGGATGAAAACATGCTGAATGGATTCCAATAAGGTTGGGGTAGAGACAGATTCAGTGCCTCCAATCCCCAGACGTCCTCCAGCTCCATAACCTGTAGCATACAGCTGGAGAGAGAAGCATGACAGACAACTGTATAAACCTTTGGCTAGCCCGCTTTGTTTAACACCAGTTTCAACTAGGTTGAAATACCGTTGAGGTGGAAGAAAACTGCCTTACCTTCCCATCAGCAGTGACTGCAAAAAGAGTCTGCTCTCCACCAATGAGCTGAACAGGACGCAATGTGGCCAAGGCCTCAGTCGGTGTGGGAACTTTGACCTTTGCACCTTCAATACCACCCAGTTGGCCTCGATGGTTGTGCCCCCAGCCATAGATGGTCCCGCTGCCTCCCGCCGACAGAGTCCAGTCATCTGGACGTCTACAAAACATTTAGCACATGGTCATGAACCAGCACAAGCTTACTTAAAGAAATCTCTGATTGGGATGTAGTTTTACTGTGACAATCACCTGTTCATCCACTGCACTAGCTGTTCATCATGCTCCCTCTTGAACAGCTCGTGACTTTCATGAAGCCCATTCATGTTCTCATGGTCTGCCATTAGTTCCCGAATTTTCTTAGCAACCTTCAGAAAATAAAAAATAATTGCTACTACAATGCAATTAATACAAAAGACATACTATGAAACCACAGGCTCATCAGCATACCTCATCCAGGAAAGGGCGGGGCAAGGGTGTTCTCTTGTCCAGCGCCACTGCCACCCTAGAGGCAGTGCAATAACGACGGAACCACGCCCACTTGTGAGTTTCAGCACAGCATGGCAGAGTGTCCAGCTCCAGATCACATGCAAGTGCCACCAGCACCTAAATACAAAACATTTATTCAGTTTAAGTTCTCATGCACATGCACATGTACAAGCTTCTACATCTTTACACACCATGTTTCTCACACATACCTTGAAGAAGGGACTATGGAGAAGTTGTTTGCCTCCTCTGACGATGGGGTCCTCATATTCATACTGTCTCTGCAAAGCCTCAGGAAGCCCCTTCACCAGGGCAGCCAGAGCACTGCCTGTAAAACTCTACAACAACCAATGAACAATGCATAAGCCACTTTTTTACACACTCATTTTATTTTGATCTTACAACTTTGAATGTTGTACAGCTTTTAAGTCATTGCAGAATCATCTACAGCTTTTTTTCATCATTCAAGACAAATCTAACATTACTTTTTCATGGCTTCCTACCAATTAGTTGAATTAGTTCAACTAACAAAATTCAAAATTATAAATTGTGATTCCACACTTTCGAATTCACATGTACCTGACCATACAAGGAGGACATAAATGTTATACGTGAACATGTCGTTCAGACAGCTGGAAGGCTTTAGCCAGACTGACCATTGAGCGAGCCTCTCCCTCATTGTCTCCTAGCAGACGGTTGATGTTGATGGACTGGCCATACTCAGTAGTCAGGAGTTTACGTAACCTCTGCAGGGCCCACATACGGTGCCCAGCCGCTGGTCAAAACACAACACACATGCATTCACATGAAAGGTGAGAAGAAGCAAAATACCAATTACTTTTAAAAGGTCTCTATGCAATCTTTCACACTAAGACGCTGTTTAAGAAGCCAACATACCTAGGGCACTGAGCTGAGCGCAGGCTGCAAGTGAAGCAGCCAGTCTGGGAACAATGCTGCGGTTGGAGGCAAAGTTCAGACGAAAGTCCAACAAGCAGGTGACCAGATCCATAGAGGGACAGGACAGGATACAGCGATCAGAAAGGAGGTCTTTAGGGCCTGGGAAACATTTAAAAAATTAAAACACATATTTATACAACTTTTTTTTAAAAAACTGAATTAATTTTAATTGTGTTTAAATATTAATTTGAGGGTGGGTGATAAATGTACCAGCAGCAGGCATGATGGGATATACAGTGAAGCGCCAGCCCCAGCCATTAACAGAGCCATCACTGGTGAACTTCCATTTCAGCTCATCTCCTGGGATTCTTAACTCGCTGGACCAGTCTGACCACTCTCGACCTGAAACAGGGCACAAACCATAAGATAAATTACTTGCATACAACTCATTTCTTTAAATAAAAGATTTCCAAACTGTTAGCATCTCACTAAACAGAAGATACTATACTATGTCCATTGTGACTTGGAGCTTGTGGGACATCAAAAGTCTAATTAGCAGAAATAATTAAAAGTTCTTACAACTAAATCAAGTTTAAATCACCTGATCTGACAGACACTATCCTATTGGCTCCATCCATGACCGTTAACGGGTCATGTCTCCTCTCTGTAGAACACTGCCGGTCAAATTCCACACGCAGTCCTTCAGCACCTGATAATGCATAAAAAATAGCAATACAAACAATTATGGACTTTGCTTTCCAATGATGTGTCAATTTAATGTGATTTAAATTTTACTTTAAATGCAAGTTCATTTGAAGCAATACTGATTCAGCTCACACAGACCTGGTATTTTGACAGTTCCACTGGTGGAGGTGTCATCAGTGTAAGGGTGACTGCTCTCCACCACCACAGGCTGAGATGAAAGACGTCCACTCTGAGAATCAGTGGCCACATCTTCCAGCTCGGTCACACACAGCTCCAGTAGCATGTTAGCCACCTGCACATAAACAGAATTGTAGAACTTCAAATAACATACAAATGACAGAATGAATGCTCAAAGTAAAAAGAGATGATTAAACAATAGCTCAACAAAAAAGGATGTGTTTACAATAAAAATTGACATTTCAATAAATGGCAAGTAGGTGATGACTCGCATGTGCAATTGGTATAAGCTTTCTTTACTTGATAGGTACATTAGCCTCATCAGTGCTGCAGTGTAAAATTAAAGAAGCAAACTTGGATACCAAACTTGACTTAACTGATCAATTACATTTGAAGCAAGGGAAAAATTTTACTTCTCACAAAATGACCACATAAAAATCAAAAAGAAGGCGGCAGAAAGAGGCAGTGTGAACCTGGGGGTAGGCAGTGCCCATGCCTGACAGAACAGCTGATAGCACTTCTTTTCCTTTCTCGCCTGCACGCATAGAAACAGCCAGCTTTAACAGGTCCACCATCACTCGGGTGTCATCAGGCACCAGCAGACTTGTGAACTCATCCAGATATTGTGGCTCAGGCCCTACGGCTTTGTTCTGGCTCTCAGAGTCCTATCGTAACGAACAAGGAAGCAACAAAAAATCAAAAAAGTTTTCAGCTTTCCAAAAATCTTGTGTGATAAACAGAAGCAGAACATCAATGCACACTACTCTGTGGCTGACCTCTTTGGTTTTTGTCATAGTCTCAGCGATGATGCTGGCCGCTCCAGGGTCGTCTGTGACGGGGATGAAGGGGCGGGAAGAAGCGGCAGCTGCAGAGGGCGTTACAGCAGACGATGGGGTGATCGCATCCTCTGATGAGGTCATCTAGTGACAATACAATATCATCAATGAAAAGGGAAAATCAAAAAGGTATGTACATGTTTGTCTGATATCAAGTACATCACCAGTGTTCTATGAGGTGTGCTTGAATAGGAAAACAAAGAAAGTAGGAGGAATACTCTAGGATGTGTAGTACAGCATACCTCTCCCCTTTTGCTGTCCTGCCAGGGGTGAGGGCTGACTCGCTCCTCAGCGTCAGCAGACAGAGGAGGACCTTTAGCCTCTGAGGGACTGGAGGCAGATGAGCAGTCTGAGGGTGGCACAGGAGAGCTGGATGGACACTCCACTGGCATCATACATGCTGGCATCAAAGCTCCCACTACTGCGTCCCTATACACAAACACACCAGAAGGGAAGATTCAATGACTGCATGTTCCTGTCCATTAAACCACAGGTCCCAACACCTGGTCCTGCCTTGCACAATCTGTTCCCGTTTTAACACACCCACTTTAACTCCAGAAGGGCTTGTTAACTGATTAATTGGATCAGGTGTGTTGAGAGCAGGGTAAACTAAAATCTGCAGCCCACTTGGGAACCACAACATTCAACAATGCTCTACTGATGATTAGGTCTACATTTGTCAAAATTACTTGAAGAAAAAAAAAAAAGAAATAAAAACATTGCCCAAAACTCTTCCTTTTGAGTCCTACATATCAGAATGACTGTGTATCCTATGAGCATTACAGAGTGCTTTTGTCTAAGTAAATCTGTCAATTTTCCCTTACACCAACTGACATCAAGAAATGACTAATCTGCATTTAACCAATCGTTACAGCCATAGAGCTTCCCAAGTTTGCTTTGAGCTATTCAATCTTAGACCCTAACAGGCCAACACAACACACAAAGCTAGACAGGTGGCATGATACAGTACCTGGCATACATTATTTGCAGAGCAGACAGCACATGAGACAGAGCCTGCTGCTTGGCTAGATTACCATCCAGAGAGAGCAGGATCTTGGCCAGAGATGGCCTGTTGGGCTTCATGCTGCTCTGTCCACTCAGCTTATTACTCAGCAAGGATGGGTCACTGTCTGACGGTACACCTACATGACAAAACAGACACGCAAATAATGATCACATAACTGAACTTGGTTTTGGGGTGACCATAAAGAAAACTAGTGACAAGTGTAAAATGGGTGACAGAGAGAAAAAAAGAGAAACAAAGAAGAGAAACTTCTCAGTACTTTGAGAAAAAGCAATTGTTTTACCGAGGTAGGAGGCTCCAAGCGAGTCCCTGGCAGTCTGGAAAAGAACGGGCTCATGGACTGATGGCGTGGTGACGTCCACGGTTGTCCAAGCCACACTATGAGAGGAGCCGCAGGCTACACGTGTGATTTTCTGGCCCTCGAGGCCCTGAACAAGCGTGGGCTTCCTGTTAACTGTGGTAGTGCCATTCCCCTGCTGCCCATGATCATTATCACCCCATGCATACACCTGAAAAGAGCAAAATAGGGGCCTCAGTACATACAGACTCAACATACAGATGAATACTGACAAAGCAACACTACGCTTCCTCTATGTAGGCTAACGTTTTGGAACTGAATAAGTCTGGTGTTCACTGAAAAAAACTGAGAAACACATAAGTGATGCACATACTGACTAAACAAAATATCTTCAAGAGCCTGTAGCCTTACCTGCCCTGTATCTGTGACAGCCAGGCAGTGCAGTGCCCCCACAGCCACATGAATTATTTTTTTGCCTCGTAGTCCTTCCACCATCTGGGGCTTCCGCACATGCACATCTGTGCCATGACCCAGACGAAAGTAGTCCCCTTTCCCCCTGCACAAGATTTGATATATACAGTAATAATAATAATAATAATAATAATAATAATAATGAAATCATGTTAAATATAATATAAATATGTAATATTTCTCATTATTAGACTGTTGTAAGAATATTATTTAATTTACTTATTTTAAATAAAGTAGAAAAGCAGGTTATCTTACTCCAGTTGCAAATAATTTTGCTCATTTTTAGTGATAACATGGCTAAATTTGCTTTGATCAAGCAAACAGAAACATTTCCCTTAGATTAAAAGACTTTAGTTAAGATACTTTTCCAGTGAATGAAATGTAACAATGTACCAGGTCCAGACAACTCCAGATTTGGTGAGAGCAAGTGAGAATTGAGCTCCACATTCAATCTGGCACACTCCCTGTCCGTTCAGCCGCTCAATGTTCTGAGGGATATTGCACCCCTCACTGCCTCCACGGCCCAGCTTCCCAAAGTCACCATCTCCCCATGAGAACACCAATCCTACATGAATACCTCATTTTAATTATTATGTAATAATTAAATAAATAATAATTAACATGAATTTATGTAAAAATTAGTCCACTGCAACACAGAACAACAACATGCGTTCAATTACACATAGTGAGAGACATGGAATCCAGCACTAAATGCAATTTGCACCTTCGTCTGTAAGAGCCAGAGTCTGGGCATCACGACTTCCACATGCCACCTGAATAACTCGATGACCCAACAGCACTTTAACCTGCAAAACAAAAAGATATAAGACTGAAATATTAAAAATGTTGAGATACATAACTAAAACTAATGACAAGAATGTCACATGGAAAGTTTGCAAAAGGAAACTTGCCAGTTTAGGCCTGAGTTGAGTGGTGTTATCTCCATGCCCAAGGCGGCCGTATTCACCAAGACCCCAGCTGTACAGCTCTCCACTGGAGGTGATTGCTGCACTGTGGGAGCTGCCACAAGCAATGTCCCGAATCCGCTTGGTCTTCAGAGCTTCAATAAGTCGTGGCTTGTCACAATTCCTAGAGATGAACTTTTCTTAATTTACTGCTAATAAGTATTTAAAAAGGCACTATTTTGTAAGCATATAAGGTGAAAAGACAATTATAAGTTGGG
Organism: Pygocentrus nattereri; assembly: GCF_015220715.1. Taxonomy (NCBI): domain Eukaryota; kingdom Metazoa; phylum Chordata; class Actinopteri; order Characiformes; family Serrasalmidae; genus Pygocentrus; species Pygocentrus nattereri. Next base: position 20,047,296 of record NC_051236.1, read on the forward strand.
CTTACATTCTACTGAAATGTCCCAGTTTGCCATCATCTCCCTCACCCCAAGAAAACACTTTTCCATCCACTGTCAGAGCCATAGCATGGCGCCCACCTGTGCAAATATACAAATAGCTTCAAGTGGATTAAACCAACATATGCCAAAAAGAAAGACGAAATACTCATCACACATACTGACCTGAATGTACAGCAACCTTCTTCACCACATAGTTGCTGAGGGCAGAGACCTGGCGTGGGATAGGTATAGTACCACTGGACAGCCCTAAGCCCAGCCTGCCGTTAGTGGCCTCCCCACAAGCATACACCTTTCCCTCTGCAGTCACTGCAAAACACACACACACAGTCAGGCTGCAAGCACAACTCAAAACTGCTAGTCTTCAGTAACCTTTAAAAGAGATCGTACATATACAATTGAAATAACTTTAATATCATTACAGGTAATAATGTAACTTAAGTATCTACAACGTTACAGTGTTCACATATAAAAACAGACTGCCATTTTTTGATTCAACAAAACTGAACTCACCTGCAAATAGGCTCTTGGAACCTCCAGACACCTGTACTACATTCAGAGCGGAGAGTGTCTCAGAGAACGATGGAACTTTGATCTGGCGAAACATGAAATGAGACCAATAAGTTCCATGAACTAATAATAATAATAAACTAAAAAATAATAATAAACTCCATGAACATCAGAAATATAAATAAATGAAAATTTCTCTGAACACATTAAATTCAAGAAATAAGAAGTAGTTTACATTACTGACTTTTGAGCCTTTGAGACCACCCAACTGGTCTTTGTCATTGAGACCCCACACAAACACTTTGGTTCTGATGGAGGCACCAGATTCCAGCCCTGAGGACCTCTTTCGAGTCAGGCTGCAGCAGGAGACAGAGTACTCAACCATCACCAAAGTTACAGATACAGTAAAGTAACCAAGATTCCATGGCAACATACTGAATGAAGACCACAGAATCAAAAGATGCTTTGCATGTATCTTTCATTGTCTTCAGAACCACTTACCTCCCGGTGGCTCCTTTATCATCCTCCTCTTCTTCATTGTCTGATGCCAGGAAAGGGACAGTGGCCAAGTCTTCATCCTCAGCACGGATGCGACCCACAATGCTCAGGCCATGGATCTTACAGTCAATCCCTGAGCTTCGACACTGCTTTATGGCTATCTCTATGTACCTGTGGTACTGAAAATAGAAAAAAGCTCTGATCTCAACTGAGACATTAACAGGCCTGTTTATAAGAATGGTGCACAGCAGGGCTGCACAATATTGACATAAAATGCAAAGTTCAATAAAGTTGTCTGATACCATGATGACAATATGGGCAGCAATCAATTGCTGTTAAAATAATGTGCCTCTGGCTGGATAGAACACAACTGGGGACATTTTTGGTATGTGTTTAAAAAAATAAATAAATAAATAACTAATCTCTCTTCAAACCCCACTTCAAACAAAACAAACAAACTAAATTACAAAAGGACCATTTACTATTCTGCAAGTAAAGAGAAACTAAATACTAACAACTTAAATCAGCACTACAAACACAATTTTGTGCACTGAAGGGCTGAGAAACAGCCAGCATTACCTGAACAGCTTGTTCTGTCAAGGTTACAAAACCAAATATTTATTTATTTATTTAATTAGGCACACTAGGAAGAAGAGGGGGAAAAAAAAAACAAAAAAAAAAAAAACGCACACATTCTTGTTTCATTTCTAGTTATTCAATATTGTTGTCTCAGGCATACCGGCTTGTATTTTGTTTAATAATGAATGCTGTTCTTGCTTTTGGTTAAGTACAGCATCATGGCATTAATAGATGTGGGACTCTTATTTTGAAGGACTCCGTAAGGCCATAAGGTTGCAAGCCACTCTAATGATATGTTTACCGTGAAACTTGTATCGTGATAACAATAAAAATACAATTCATCATGTAGATCTAGTGCATAATGAAAACTCACTTCAGTGCAGTCATTTAACAAAGAAACATTAGTGTCTGTAGGGTTGATGTTGATAGTCTTCAGCTCGATCAGGTTGCTCAAGGAACTTCCACCTAGGACACATTATAAAATATATAAATCTTCAAAAGATCCAATGTCACAAGAAAAACTTTTATTCCAAGAACCATGTAGTTTTTACCTGACACAACAACAAGTGAAGGCATGTAGCTGCTATCTGCTGGGTCCACCATCATCTTCAGCCTGTGGACCAGAACATCTGGGAAGAGCTCCAATCGAATCCAGTGCTGTGGTGATCAGCACAGATGTACAGACATATAAAAAGACCAAGAGATTTAGGGTTCCTTCAATGCTTTTTAACATTTTTATAAGATCTAAACAAAGCAAAAATAATACCATTTCCACCACACAAAACAAACACAAAAAGTATGGCATGCATCGATAACTATTTTACTCAAACTGACTGAAAATCGAACACTGATAAATTTTTTTGTTTTTTTTGGTCTTTTCAGTGCATTTGACTTTCAATTCTACATTCCTCTTCATCACAGGTTTTAGACTACAGGACTACTGTCAGAGGACTATACTGGGTTGATAAACTATTTAAATGAGATATGACCTCATATTGATCCAACACACAGGTATTATCCTGCTGCTTTGTTTCTGTTTTGAATATGCGGTTTCTGTTAACAACTGATTTAACGCTGCAGAAGTGCCCAGCATGGCTGATAAAGCAAAATGTAACATTTTAGTTTTTTTGTGGTGATTAGTTGATTTTGGTAGCACATCACTCACACTAAGCAGCATGAAACACACTGAAAGCTCGATATTCACACATTTACATTTTAAGTGCCCATATTTCAACAGCCCATGTTGACAAATGCCAACAGCTGTTCATAGTGCCTCTCTCCAACAAAAGAATAAACAGCAAAAAAGACACAAAAGATTAGAACTGTATCTGATATAATGTATACAAACTTAATCCATTAAAATAACAACTAATAGACACCCCCAAGTTGAATACTTGTAACATTGATAAACTAGGCATTATGACACGACATTTTACATTTAAAAACCATTTTTAGATTTTATAAGACCTTCAAGCATCCACAAGCATCCTATCTTTCTTGACACAAATGAACAACATCCTGTCAGCATACTTACCTGTTTTAATTTATATATTTCCACCATAAAAAAGTGTGTATATGAACATGGCTATCAGACTTATTACATTTTAAAACGGTATGATTATACTGTGGTATAAAACTCCGTGATAATCACTAAAACCACTAACTCCTAGCTAGCTCCATCCAAAGTTGGGACACTATCAGTAACCCTCAGAACTTCCCTGTACATGGAGCAACGTGTAACCGACCTTGCCCTGAGAACCAGATGACTGCCAGCATTGATCTCCACAGTCTATGAGTCTGGAGGCCTGGTTAACTGAGGAGGACACATTGAGGTTCTTCACTGCTCTTGACCACTCGTCTATCAGCATGCCCCGCTGGCTAATGTGGTGCCTCTTCAGTTGTTTTCCTGACCGCCCACTGAAGGCTGGAGACTGACCTACAAGTCAGAGGTTAGAGGTCAAATGTGTGGCAATGAGTTACATTAAAGCAAACAAATTCAAATCCGCCAAAATAAATTTCTAAACTTCTCATATCTAACGTGTACATGAAACTGACCTGGTTCATTTATACGTCCAAAGGAATGCCTGGGGTTGTGTTTGCGGGTTTTAAAGCAGCTTTCACAAAAGTCAAAGTCATCACAGCTGCGACACTTAAACCTGGGCCCATTAATTGGAAACATCTGACAGCCGTCACACCTTCAGATGTAAAAATATCACTGTCAGAACGAACAACAATGTATACTTTGCTTATGAATACCTCAATCTGCTATTCATATATGCACAAGCAAACAAGCACATACCTGACCCCAGGGTGAACACTAGGCACTAGCTCCATCTCAGACAGCAAGCCTGTCCAGTGTGACTGCTGAGGGAAATCCACTATCACATCCTTCCCATTGGCACTGAAAGCTGAATCAGAAGGATAAGTAGTGCGCTACTAAGAAAACACAATTCTCTTTTAAATAAACATGAGCTTGCTTTCAATAAACCTCACCTTTAACTGTGCCCACACTTCTGTGAGTAACAGAACCCCACTTGTACTTTGGTGTTGTGACTGAAGGCTTGACACGCACCTTGTCTCCAATCTTAATGTGGGATGGAGAGCTCTGAGGAGGAAATCCTGAAACGGAAAGAAAAAAAAAAAAAAAAATAGGTTTCCACTGTGAAACATCAATATTATAGGTCCAATGAAAGAGAATCTTGCATTAATACACATATACACACAATTTGGAACAATGTGTGTTAAACTTGGATCCAAGTGGCCACAGCTCCGCAGAGCTCAAGGTTCTGTCTTATTAAACACATCTGATTAAACTCATCAGGTAATGAGCAAAGTCTTAAAGTGCTGAACTCTGGTTGATAAAAAAAAATAATAATAAAAAATAAATAAATAAAAATTAAAAAAAAAAAAAAAAGAGAGAGAGAAAAAAAACGCTAATCTTTGCAGAGCTTTGGCCAAAAAGGAACCTAGTCTGAGATCTGTTTTAAACCATTGTTAGAACATTCTAAAGATCCTTGAGTTTATACTTTTCCAAAGTCACTAGTTGTAAAAATGCTGTGTGGATGAGGGCTAGATTACCCAGCAATTCAGTGTGGATGTAGCGGACCCAGTAGGTGCCACCTTTTTGTTGCCAGTCACACTGCACATTTAGATCATGCAGGCCATCTCTGTCTAGTTTGATAACTTTGCCAACATCGCCCTCATACACTTCCTCATATGTTCTGCAACACTTCACCATCATTCCAACCTAAAAAAGTACACACAGACACACCATATGAGCCCAACATGCAGCATAAAGAGCACTATAGCTGCAAGCCAGTTGCTATGCCATCCACTCTCCAATAAAGCCAACTAAGAAATAATGCATGTAATTTCAAAATGGCATGACCCTGCTAAGCCAATTACCAGCATGTAACATGAAAAATGATGCATGTGTCTCCCTACCTGTATGTTCTCTCTTACATATACAGCATAGTCATCGTTACTTTGAAAGTCCGACCTCTTCTTAAATGTCTGACTTTCAGTGACCACGACTCCAGGAGGCTTGAGAGAAAGAAGAATGAACATTAAACAATGGTCAACATCTCAGCAAATGATTCTGTGTCTTCCTTTGACTTCTGTGTATGTGTGCTTACCACAGGAAAAGCTGCTTCTGGCTCCTCAAGTTCTTCCAGCACTTCTTCATCCGAGTATTCATCAGACACTGTGTCAGCATCAGACAGCTCTGTGACGTGTACATCAGGGTGATCTAACAGCCAGCCTACCAGTGACTCCACACCTGAAACAAACAAAACAGAGGTAATGTTGTACCTAACAGACCAACCCACCATCTTACATTTACATTCTCTAGCCATATAGAAACATATATACCCATAGAAACTTTACATTATCTTACATTATTGTAGAGTTACAAACGCAACAAAAAATGTGAAAACTAGGTACATATTTCTGGAGAAACTACAGGAACTTGCAAAATTTACTCAATGCTTGAAGGAAGCTTAAATAACACTCTGTGTTTACAAACAAGTGCAGGAATGCAGATGAATATTACCACACAAAGCATCTTCAGGTTATAAATTTAAAGATTTATGTGAACATTATACCCATGTATGTATTGGTCCTGATGATAAACAGAATAATTATGCACAAGCCTTACTAGGAAAACACAAGTGCAGTCTATTATCAAGTGAGTAAAGCTCAGTACTATTCCCCTGTATTAAAAAAAAAATCCTCACAGACAGATAAGCTGATTGGACAAAATCATACTACCTGGAACTCCAGAGGCGCTGCCAGTGGTTCCAGACAGGGATTTTAGGGCAAATTCAATATTCTTCCTCTGGAAGCCCATCTCCATGAGTTGCAGTACTATGGGTGCTGGGGGCACCGGTGAGGTCTTGTGCTTCTTCTGCTTGGGAGGGCGTACATGCTGTACAGTGACTGGCGTGGTGGCCTCACTCGAACTGCTGTCCTCAAACAGTGGAGATGAAGGGTGAGTGGACTCCACTGCCAGGAACTGACACACAGCCAGAGCCGCCGCCTACAGAGTACAGTACAGCATCCAGTAAGAGAAAGTGGAAATAGCGGGACTGAAAGTGTGCCTCTGACCATAAAATGATTTGTTTACAATTCAATGCATCACGAAGCATTTCACCATGATTCGTTTACAATTATTTAAAAAAAAAAAAAAAACACAACAATAATATATTATGAACAGCAAGAACAAATCTTTGTCAGAAACATTTAAAAAAAAAAAAAAATTACCACTTATATCAAACAATTATGATCATTCCAATATTGAGGCACTTGAAATCACTCCCTTTACATAAATGAATCAATGTGTTAATGCACTTTTTCAACACCAGAGGGCACAAGGGAATGAAAAGCATACTGCATGTTACGAAAAACACTGACCTCGAGCTCCTGCCTATCGAAGATTGCTTTAATGGGTGAAGGCTGGGTGGCAGCAGAGAGAAGCTGCTGGAGCAGGATGAGGGGAGGAAGAGGACCCTCAGGAGACAAATCGCCCACATCTGGAGATGACACAACTTGCTCCTCTACAGACACCCACACACACACGCACATTCAACACAGTTAATTTACATAATTGGGACAGTATGCCATTATGTCTTGAACCACCAGGAGGCAGCAAATCACCAACATATGACATTTAACAATCACCTGAATACAAAACACACACACACACACACACACACATACGGTAACACAATGAATTTAGGCATGTAGAGGTGGTCAAGGCAACTTGCTGAAGTGCAAACCGAGCATCAGAATGGGAGAGAATGCTGTTGGTGCCAGACGGGCTGGTCTTAGTATTTCAGAAACTGCTGATCTACTGGGATTTTCATGCACAACCATCTCTAGGGTTTACAGAGAACGGTCAGAAAAAGAGGAAATATCCAGTGAGCGGCAGTTGTGTGGACGAAAATGCCTTGATGTGAGAGGTCAGAGGAGAATGGACAGAACGGATCAAAATGAAAAGATGATACAAAGGCAACAGTAACTCAAATAACCAACCAAAATCTCTGAGGAATATTTCCAACACATTATTGAAAGTGTGCCATGAAGAATTAAGGCAGTTCTGAAGGCAAAAGGAGGTCCAACCTTTTACTAGCAATTTTACTATTACTAGCTTTTACTACCTAATAAAGTGGCCGGCGAGTGCATACATACATACATACATACATACATACATACATACATACATACATACATAATAAACAGCAAACGTGATTTCCCTACATACAATTCATTACATTACATTTAGCAGACGCTTTTATCCAATTCAAGTTCCTTAGTAACCACTATCCACACATGTCCACCCCCATAATGGCCATATTGGCTCTGCAGCAGCTTTAATCCAGGTAAATTCCTTAGCATCAGTTAAAAATGTCCACCCCCAAACCATCCAACACAAACATGTGCTGTGCGAGCAGTGAGTAGGAAGAGCTGTTGAAGAAACTTCATTAATTTCCCAGCACCTCTGTATCGGGGGAGATGCACAAGGAGAAAGGCATAGATAAGCGTGTACTGTGTAAATAAGGAGTATACACAACAGAGGCAAGAACAAATTAAGAAAAGCACTGAGATGCAATTAAAGACAGCAGGCAGGAGGAAGAAAAAACAAAACATAACAAAAGATAATGCAGTAGCAGGAGGGAATAATACAGAAGAATATATCTAGTGAAGTGAATGCAGTCTTACCGCTGGGGTTTGGGCTGCTGTCTATGACTGCTGGCTGTGAGAGGATCTGTCTGAGTTTGTCCTGGTGGGACAGCAGAGCTCGCGCAGCCTTCAGGATGTACAGTCTCAGCTGCTGACAACGCAACAAGTGCACATCCACCTGGTCTGCTGCAAGATCATGGGCACAAACACACTGTAAAATGTATCGTAATGCAGCAGACTGAAGGCAGCAAGTCAGCTGCATTGATGTATTGTTCTTATCGCCTATTTTGCATGTAAATAGTGTATGTGTGTAAATAGCACCTCTATTCACATTTAAACAGTCATAATAAACAATAATACTGATCCGCATCCAATTAAATCATGGTGAAATTTATGATTTCATGATACAAAATTAATTTCCTAAAATGTAATTTAATTAATTAGGAATGCACTATGATATTGGAATTCCAGTGTGTATCTTCTTATATTTGCTTAAAACACACAAAATATTTTTACTGGACCGATTTTTAGACTATCCAACTGATATCCAACTTAACTGATATCCAATGCAATTTCTTGCAATCTGGAGAAGTAGAATGTTGCGTAAAGCTGGGCAACACCACCAAAACGTCAGACTTTTATTTATTTTTCTACATTTGTAAACCTACAGAAATAAGTGAAATTTTTCTCTATAACGCTAATACTGATCTAGTCCCAATTTCTAAATTTTATAACTGTTTATGTATTGGCAATGAAGGTATATGTACATTGGACCTTGGTATTGACCCATTATTCCTATATTGGTGCATCCCTAGCATTAAGTTGGACCTTTATACCTCTAAAGGCCATTTACACCAGTGCTAAGAAACACAGAAATGTGAAATATCTGGATATGATGTTTTAATATAAACCTATAAACACTGGATGTGAGGCTTGTAACGATTTTTTGTTAATTGTTTTCACTAACAGACAAGGCCAAAAACAATATATAAAAAAAAAATGTTTTTGTTATTTATTCCTGAACTCCTGACTTAAGTCTGAATAAATCTCAAACAAAACTAAGTATGACATTTTTTTCGCCAACAGCCCTAAAGGAGGCAGAAAGGCAGAAGCAGAAGAAAGAGACGGAAGGCTGTGAGCTGCTGTGCACAATGAGTCAGTGGGCTTTTCAGCTGACTAACAGGATGTATGGTCTACCTGACTGAGTAAGAACATAATGAAATAGGCAGTGATATTTTGAGAGTACAGTGAATTCATTTAGCTGTGCTCTCTTCACCTGTGTGAACTGAAATGCGTGTGTGTAGTGGGAGAAAGAAAACTGTACCAGCAAGTCCTCTGCTTAGGGATTTCTTCATGCGTTGTTTCTCCAGCTTGCTTCCTGCCAAATTGACAAGCTGAGCCCACACAGCCAGCATTGGCTCTGAAAAGGGCAGGTTCTGAACACTAAATGACACAACAGGCAGCTGACAAGAAAACAAGAAAGAAAAAGGGGTCAAAAGGAAATAAAAATTCTGTATAATAGCACCGCATGTGCAAGAATGAAAAAGAGAATTCAAATGTAACAATGTAGTGATGTTCATTTACACTAATGTATCACGATGTGCGTACGCACCGGTTTGAGCTGACTCAGAAGACACACTCGGCATGTCCTCATTTCGTAGAACTGCACAGTGATTCGTCCTTTAGGAGTGATGCGTGTTACTGTGCCTTCACCATACTCTTCGTGAACCACCTGACCACCTAATCTGAGACGTCCATCAATTCCACCAATCACTGCTAGCACAGCCATTAGACTGCCCACCACTGGTGCTTCTGCATTGGGGAAGTATTCCTCCAGTAGTGTCTGACATGGCCGAGGCAGAAGAATGATTTTAATTACTTCAAGGAACTTAATTTGTGAAATTCCCAGCAGTACAGATGCACAGGTCATTTATAAATTAAATTACTGGAAGATCGTACCGCTTCTGACAGACGACCTGCCATTATGTCTCCAATGCCACTGAGCTGGGAGTTAATGTATTCATTGATGAGGCCATTCCACTGGCTGAGAGAGTGCAGCGTTCGCAGTACGGCCACAATCTCTTCTGCTAGCGTGCTGCTATGAGTGGCTGTGAGCGAGGCCTGTGGGCGGGACTTCCTCCTACGTAGAGAACCCTCTGTCGAGCAAATGAAACAAGTTTTGAAAAAATTCTAAATGTAAAATTATTAAATTATCCATGAAAAATATCTCCAAACAGCTAAAACATTCATTTATTTTATTATTAATATATTCTAAAGGCAAGCTCATGATTTATGTAAGCCAAAAAAAGACTGTATTGTGAATAGTTTTCAGGAACAATGTGAGGGGTGTATGCTACCTCTGAGCAGTGGTAAATCTGAGGAGCAGGTGCTAAGAAGGCTGCCCAGGAACCCGAAAAGTTTCTCCACAAGGAACTTCATATCCTGAGAGCGCTCCATTTTATCCCAAGATGGTAGCACTGCCTGCAGTAAGCGCAGAGCCAGGATCTGAGAGAGGAAAACAAAGTAAAAACCAATTTATCAGTACAGCACATGCAGATGTGTAACAGTGATGTCAAGATGGATGAAATAAGAATGTCTGGAGTGCCCAATTCTGATTATGGAAATCTACCACTGAGCAGAATTCAGCTCCAGGCCTAATCAATGACACCTGCTACAGGTAACAAAGGGCTTTAAGGACATCTGAAAATTAGAACCAAAGGTTTTGGCTCTCTCTCCAGGGTGGTAGATCTCCTGCAACAGGACTAAGCAGCCTTGCTCAGCAGCCTAGCTATGCTTTGAACTCATTTGAATTAATCATTCTTGTAATGTCCCAACCATCAAGTTATTTGCATTTGACTGCCTATTCAGCCTATAGCAATTTAGTTGGCACTTTCTCAAAAAGATAAACAATTAAAAAAGAATAGAAAAAACAACAAAACATAAGTGGACTTCAGGGAAAAATTAAATACATGAAAAATATAGCATATGGACCTTTTAATGTTTAAACAACAATGTTTAGAACATGTGTTTAGAGTAGCAAGTGTGTACCTGTCTCTGTAGTGTGACTGCAGTGAATGACTGGTGGCCCTCCACAATGCGGATGAGCAGGCTGATCCATGCAGAGGAGCTCAGAGTGCTGCACATCTGGGGCATCAGTGCTATGCTGCGGATAAAGCCCAGAGTACACCAGCTCCTGTGCTGCTCACGAGATACCAGCCTGTAAGATGGACAACCTGACACAGACACACAAAGAAAGAAAAAGGATTGAGTGAAAGACATATGTTCTTTAATTTCCTTAAAAAATCATTTATGCTCTACAGAGAGCTCTGCTGCATCATCTCCAATACCACAGCAGACTAAGGATTAAATTACCAGTCTGGTCATTGGCTCCACTCTCCACAAGCATGCGGAGTAGACCACATAGAGTCCTGGTGGCTTCAGTCTGCATAACCTCTGCATGAATTCCAGATGAAAGGGACAAAGTCTTCAGCAGATTCACCGTGCTGGTTAACATGACAGCTGTGGGGTGAGTGCTTTTCTCCATCACCTCACCTTCTAACAATTCAGGATAGAAAAGCAGAAGACAGTGCATTCAACTCAGTAGGGGTCCGTTAAACCAACTAAGTAGTTTGGTTAGGTGTGCTACAGCAGAATAAACATAAAAAGTAGGAAGAGAATGGAAGTACTGACCAGTGTCATCCTCTGTGTCTGAGTCTTCAGTAGCAGGCTGTGTAGCAAGGGGAGGCTCTGCTAGTTTGAGATCATATTTGCCCTCTTTGCCCATCCTGTAGGAATTAGTGCTGCTGTTGTCCCACTGTACCCGAATCCAGCCATCCTCCCCTAACTCACCAATCACTCGTCCTAGACCTGGAGGAGGGCCATCCTGAAGAGCAAACACAAAACATGAACATGGTTATACATACAGAAATTCACTGCTAAAAATATCAGTGTGAATACACATCTCTACACTAATTAACAAGAAAACCACAGACAGCTTTCACATACCTGATCACCCCATTTCCAGTCCTGTCCTCTCATCACCCTGGTGCCAATCTTCATCATGGCAGCCAGTTCAGGTCCAGATGCAGGGAGGGGCGCCGGGGCGGTCTCCTTCCTGGATTCCTCCAGTACTGTGGCTGAGCCTCCGTGAGCTCCAGCACTTAAATCCTCCTCACTGCTATCTGAACTGGGACCTGCAAGAAATGTCACTGTACATCTAAGCTATATGTGAACTAGGAAATAAATAAATAAAAATAATTCACAAAATCTATCCTACTCACATTCTTCAATTACACTGATATTACGACTTTGGATTGGTTTTTGCGAAGGGAAATGCAATTATGCAACTGTTACCGCAGTATCTCTACAGTTTAGTCCTGTATGAACCTCACAACTCAGCCTGTTCCACTTTTTCTTATTTTGAGCTGTATACTCTCACATCTGTAACAATTACAGTAGCTTTTACCTTATTATATACCATACCTCAGGAAACATTTCTGGAATCGTCAGTAAGGAGACAATTGAGGCATCATTTAAATGTATTTTTCATGACTCAAATCAAGCCAATAAGCATTGACCTAAAGTGTATGATGCTGAACATTAAAATAAATAAAAACACCTGTCAGTGTAATAACATCTCTTTAATCTATAACTAATCTACTGTGTGCCATACAATAGGTACAGCCTGGATAAACCAAAAAGTTTGAACACCTCAATCTCTGACCTTTTTCACAATCCACATTTTATGCCACCATGTTTAACAAAACGTTATTTGACGAGGGGCAGCCAGATTTGCCATATGAATATATGTAGAGACATACTAACTCAACTAAAAGTTATGTGGACACAAATCTGTTTTTTCCACTTTTACTGTGATAACAAAATGCAAATCGAGTTGACACTTTAGTCTTTAGTGTCTTTTGCAAGTTATACAGATATCCCTTATCCTCTGGGAATCAGCCACAAACATTACAGACATCCTGTCACAACATTACGGACATAGGACCAGAAAATGTACTCTGGTTGAACAGTACTTATGAATGCTTCCATGTAATTTACAGTTACAGTTAAAACACTAAGAGTATGTCCAGAGATGGTATACCAACTATGATTTTAGTTACCTTCGTTCAGAAGTCAGACAGAGAGTAACTGCAAGCTATACCTAAACTGAATATAAAAGGTAAAAGTATTGACTGCAAGTTAAGACCGAATAAGTTCAGTTCTGACCAATGAGGCGCAGGACACTCTGTGTGAGGGCCAGGGTGCCGGAGTTGAGCAGCAGGCTGAGGCTGTTGGCTCCGTGTTTCAGGGTTAACATGTGGAGCATGGCCAGGAGAAAACGTGCTTGTGGAACGGTGCCCAAACTGGGCCCTGCAGGGTTCTCATTTGTGATGGTCTGCAGAGGGACAGGCTGCACTCCTGCATGGAAAAGAATAAAAAAAAAAAAAAAGTGTTAAACAATCACTATTACACCACATCAAAGCTACAAATCTGAAAAGGATTTAAAACATCTTTCAAAAATTATTCTTTGCTTCAAGGTGTACCAAGTTCTTTAAATTTAACGCTGGCCTCCAGCAGGATGTTGCGGACGTTTTGGATGGCCCAGGTGTACAGTTTACCGAAGGTGACCTCCAGCAACATGCGGTTAAAGGGAGGAATGAGATCCACATCCTTCAGACAGTCAGACAGAGGCTCTCTACAGAAGGAGAAGAAAACATGCAATAAACATTTGGCTATATGCGCAAACACTTCCAACAGTTTAAAAGTTTGGTTTTGTTCACTTACCCTATATTGCACCCTTCAGGGATGACCCTTTGCCAGCCACAGAGCATGGCATATTGTACAGAAGGCAGCAGAAAGCTTTTGGAGGCTAGTTTCAGCATAGTGTCTATTCCTTCCAGCCTCACCTCTGCTCGCTCCAGCTGAGGAAATGAGGTAAATGACATATGTTTGGACTCAAATTCAAAAACTTAAAGTTTAACATAGAAATGTGTTGATTTGCTGAAGTTCAACAAAAAATTGCTATGCTAATTTCTGCTAGCGACCCTGGTATTTTCACCATGGTATGTCATGGTATACTAAGCTACTAGGATTACCTCAGTGCTATAACAGATATCAGATTTAGTTTAAATACAGATGACATTTTCACCTCTTAATAGGCACCTAAGTAACATATTCTTTACTTTGGAACTTAATCAGTGAGTCGCAGTATTACATTGGCTCCTTCTTTAAAGGCTGAACTGGTCCATTAGCAGGTTAGCTTTCTGACCATTACAGACAGCAAAAGTGTAAACTAGTTAAAGAGAGATTGTTTGCACAGATGTTCAACTGGTAATTCTCAACTGGTAAACTGTCTAAATTACATTTTCATGAAGCAGGTCCTTTAAGAAAGTTATCATAAAAGTCTCTTAACCTGTTTGAGAAGGCACTTCCTCATCTTCTCCACATCCAGCGGTTCCTCTTTGAGAGCAAATTCCACAATGGTGCTCATGAGGCTGGACTGAGAGCAGGAACCCTGCACGCTGTGCTTCAACCAGCGGTATTTCTGAACATTCGCTACAGTGTTCAGTAGAGGCTGCCATTTATCCTGCTAAATAAACAAAGTTAGGAAAGTGAATGAGCAAAAAGAAAACAAGAGCACTGCTACAATATGATTATGTATACAGAACAATGAAGAGAAACAAACAGTCACAGAGCAGTATAAAGTAAGCAATCAGAGATAGAAGGGAGTACCTTTGGTGATTTGACAGTGATTTGTTTCTTGTCCACAGGTGTGGGACCAATAGGAGGCGGGGGTTCTTCCTCGTTGGTCCCTTCCCTCTCTCTCTCCTGCTTACATTCTTCCACATCTGCAGATTCTGACTTTTTAGGCACTAAGGGAGAGAGAGCCACAGGAAATATAGATATCAAAAAAAATAACTGTAACTCTTACTAGGATTGTAAAAATGTAAAAATCCATGATATTGCATCAATCGTATGGCTGCAATTCAACAGCATGAATTTTGGAACATTATAATAATCAATTACAATAATAATTATTAAAAGTATGTCTTGGCCTGTTGAAATACAAGTAACAATTGGTGTATTTAGTGTAATTTAAAATACAGTTTTACAACAAAATATGTGATTTAAATTGAGGTGAAATTTGTCATTTCTATGATGGACAAATCGTTTGCAAAAGAATCATAACTAAACCGAATCTTTGTCATGTCAGAGATTTACATCCCTAACTTTTACTAGGCAACACTGTCTTGAATCAAAACTAGCGTTGATCAACATGAGATAACAAGGTTTATTCTATTTTTTGTATTATTTCTGCTAACTGGCCATATTGGAGCCCACCTCGCTTTTTTCTGCACTCTCTAATCAGCTTTCGGGTGATCATTTTCCAGCGGGGCTGAGAGCTCAACAGCTTCAGCTTGCACACTATGGACAAGTCATTACTGACAGCCGGTCTCAGCTCATTAAAAAGAAATCGCAGCCTTTCAATTACAGGAGCACACACTTCTTTATAGGATCGGCCCTGCTCCTGATGGGTCTGTTCAAGCAATGACAGAAAGAAAGCCATGAGAAAACGACAGCCTCAATACAATGGTGACATTATAACAAAACTGACAAAATTGAAACTTTTACTTGTTAGAAAATCTTACTTTGATTAAAGAGCACTTGGCCTGGTACACCATTCGACACACATCAATCACAGATTTGGGAAGGGACCGCTGCTTCCCCTGGTCCACAGCCAAGGCACACTGATTGACAAGCGAAAGGGCAATGTGACCTACATAGGGAGAGATCAGTCGGTGTCAAATTTTTCCTAACACAAACAAGAATGTTCACAATATAAAAGAAGAAACACAGCAAGTAGAAACACGATCATAACATTTTGTTGACATGACTATTGAGATCAATACAACAAGCAGACATAGTCAGTCATGATTACAGGAAACTAAAAGAAAAAAGTCAACAATTCACCAAGAATTGTGAGAAGAGTGTAAGAATTGTGTGTACTAAAGGGCAGTTTCTAAGTTACCAAGGTCCTGGTGTTTAAGAAGGCAACAGAGCAGCAGCCGGCCCACTTCCTCCACAGGGTGCTCTGGCGGGAAAGTGATGGGTGTGATGAGATGATATTGCTTACAGCACCGCTCGATTTGGCATAAAAAGTCCTGAAATACAAAAAGAAGAAGCAGCCTGTTACACAGTATTGGTAACAGCATGAATTGCACCATAAAATGATGACATCAGTCAGAGCTATAACTAAATGCAGCATCTTTCACACATAAGAAGTATTAAGTTAGCTTAAAAAAGTGAGGAAACTTCAAGGTGTCAAAGTCAATGTGTTAGTAATGCAATGACAACTAATAAAAGGCATTCTTTTTTTTTTGCCATGTTGCTATAACTATGCAACCTCTTGTTCAAATATGGTTTTTAAAAGCCAACAAGTTCCACTGATTGCTCTATTGTAAATGAAAAGGTATTTCCAGCTACTGCTATGGTAAATCTGTTTAACACAGAAGGACGCCGAGTCATAAGTAAGCAAAATACAGCGCTGATGCCAGTAATACCAATAGTAACTTTGAATTTGGCATTGGAGGAAATCTTTAGCAGACTATACTAGACAGTGCTCACAGGAGAACTACAGATACATGGAAAAAGTAGCAAACTAACAAAAGCAGTAGTACAGCAAAAAGTTATAGTTCCCCTCAAAACAGGACTGTGTTTTCAGGACTGTAATCAGAGTTGGGGGGAAGAAAAAAAAAAAAAAAAAAAAAAAAAAAAAAAAAAAAAAAAAAAAAAAGCACCGTTGCTCTCAACTCATTTTGCAGCTGTACACTAAAAACTGTGTTTCGCATTGAAACTGATGATTCATATGAGAAAATCTTCAGGGTTCATATTATATATATATTCATGCATTGCATGAGTGTGTATACATGCACACTGCTACATCTTTGCATTTTGTATATTAATCAGTGTAGAGTGGCAGACACCACTCTGCTCCAGGTTTCCTTTTAAGTGATACTTTTTTAATCCCACAAACGGGGAGATTCCACCTCCGCATTTAACCCATCGCAATAAAGTGAAACACCACACACACACACCCACACACTAGGGGGCAGTGAGCACACTTGTCCGGAGCGGTGGTCAGCCCTATCCATGGCGCCCAGGGAGCAGCTGGGGGTTAGGTGTCTTGCTCAAGGACACCTCAGTCATGGATTGCCGGCACTGGAGATTGAACCGGCGACCTTCCAGTTACAGGGCCAGTTTCCTAACCTCCAGCCCTCGACTGCCACTCACACATTAGAGAAAATCTGCTCCATATGATTTATTCTTATGACAAGTCTTTAACATATAGACAACAATCTATAAAGCTTAATCTTCAATTACACAATTTATGACTATAAACAAAAAATCTGGCTAAACATTCTGCGCTACACAGGCATTTTTCAGTAGATATAGGCTTAAAACCACAATCCAAACACAAGCCAGAAAAGTGCAGAGGGTAAACAAATGCACATGCTTTTAACACAACCTTTATCATTCATGCAGCAAAACAGATGAAAGGAGTGTAATATATCTGCAGAACTTTGTTTGCGATCAGTGAGAATTTCCAGTATGTAGGTCTTCAGAGTATTTTTTAGCGAGAGACACATTGACTCTGACATTTATTAAAAAAAATAAAAACCTGCTCTCTGGGCAAAATCAGACTGCTCTACTCTCTGCTCCACCCTGCTCATACATTCTAGCACTAATCAGTGTGCATGTACCTTCACAGTGTGGTCCTGGGTAGTGTTATCAGCAATTGCCTGTAGAAAAGGCTGTGCATGGTCACTGAGAGTGATTCTACGGGAGTAGAGTTTGGCTTTGTCAGGTGTAGTGGTCCCTGGAGAGCTGCAATGGTCCTCATCCTTCTCCTCATTATAGTTATAGTGGATCTGACTGGTCTGCAGACCCCCACAGAAGATCGATGACTGGAGCCACTCTGAAGGAGCAAAGCAAATAAGATTGTAGTCATTAAGAATGTACTTTTTTTAAAACAAAAAAACAAAAATCAAAATGTACACCAAATGACAATGGATTACTTTCAAAATGTAAAGTATGGCATTGTTTTAATTTCTCATGATATGGTCCATGTTCAATCTGAGGCATTGCACTCACTTCCATACAGATAAGAGAAAGAGATAGCAAAGTGAGAGAAAGGCACTTACTGTCACATTCTATCTCCATGCGAGAGAGTGGTGTGCTCATGGCCAGGTAGGAGGCATGAAGGCCAAGCAGCAGGCCCAAGTTTCTCTCAGTGTCAATCAGTGGAGAGGACAGACTGCTCAGGTCTGGGGTTGTTACTGTCTCTTGATTGGGCTAGACACAAGAACCACCACAGGGGAGTCAGTTATTAGATCATCATGCCTTTTAAACTAGTATGAATGTGCTTTTCGCATTATGTTAAGGGCAGTTTGAAGAAAAAGGAAAAAAAGAAAAGAAAAAAAAAAAAAAGTGTGAAAAACTTACCTCCATATACTGTCCTACGCAAAAAGCCTGCATTGATTCTCGGGTGTCTTCAAACTGAAGAGCAGCCTCTAGAGCCACCACAGGGTCCTCCCCAGCAAACTGAGCTACAAAGAAGAAGAAAGCACAACCGTGATGATATTAGACCCATTCCTCATTTAAAACCAAATATTCCACCCTGTAGAGAATTAAAATCAATGCGGTGAAGATTTTGTACGGACACTTTCATCATATCTATGAAGTTGCTTATTGGGGGTCATTTCAGGAAACACATACAGCTATGGTTTAACATTCCTGTAATAAGATATGGCAAGCAATCTGACTGAATACCAGATATCTTCACTCCCATTTCATCTGGCATACCAAGAATAGTGTTTCCAGTAAGAGACTGGGCCTGGAAGTCTTTGATGTCATATACTTTTCCATCAATGACTGTCCAAAAGCCACCATCTTTGTTGTGGTTCTCCAGGTCAGCTTTGCGGATAAGTGAAACCTCCTCATTGTTCTTTGAGCTTGGCCCATTAAAGAAGGATCCTGTAAAAACATTGAAAATGCCACCTTACTTCCTGCTTCAAATCCTGAAATGAGAAAGAATTTACTTAAATTAAATGACTCTTCATGAGAAGACCAAGAATGAATGTTCCCACACACCCATGAGACCAGGCCAGGCAAGGTCTTCACTGTCATCTCTCTCATGGCCTGGGGCAAGGTGGTTAAAGCGGTCCACATGTTCCAGCAGGGCAGCCAGCAGAGGGATGGAACCAGTCTCCTGCATCAAGCCTGCATCGAGAGTCAGTAGGAGCACAATGGACACCACCAGCTCTGGGAGCAACACACCTTGAGGAACAGACGTGGACAGCGCAGTTAACAAAAGCTTACCAACACTACATATAACCATATGCTATAAATACCATTCAATAGTTTGCAATCATTTTAACAACTTAAACAATAAAAAAATGGAACTGCAGATTATTTCTTATCATTTATTTGCAACAAACTGAATTTATATTTTTAGTAACACGGATTCCAAACTTTCAAAAATTTGCAAATCTGCCTTCTTGCCAAATCTAGTGGCTATAAAACAAAGTTGCTAAAAAAAATAAAAAAAAACCCACACAACAACAACAACAACACACAACATACTGAACATTCAATCACTCTATAGAAATGAGAATTCTAATCAAATGTTTGCGAGTTACCAGTAAGGTCTCCCTCAATGACACGGGACACCTCAGCAAAGTGGCGGTGACTGTTAAAAGCGATGCTGGTGGCTACAGGAAGGATGTCCCCAATGTGTGTACACAGCAAGGCAATGTACTTCTTCAACAGGGAGCCCACTCCCAGAATCTCAGAGTGGGTCAAAGCTAAAACACAGAATACAGAACAGCCTCTTTTAAAACCATATAGCATCTAGTTATCTAGTCTATTTAGGTTCTCTATGGACCCAAACAGATCAATTGTAATTTAAAGCCATGAAGCATGGAGGTCTAACCTTATGTAACATCATGCTCTGTGTGTGTGCCTGGTACTCACTGTATCCCCCTACTCCCACAGTGCCGTTGACTCCCACATACAGCTTGCAGACCAGCAGTCTCTGAAAGCGCAGAAGAAGGTCCAGGGAAGCAGAGCGCTCTTTACTCACCTGCTCTGCATCCTGGCAATTTGAAATGCGACGTGCCACATCTTTCAGACGTGCTATAGTCTGTGACGCAATATTCCTGAGCAATGAAATGAGAATGGGAACAATGAATTAAAAACATCCTTTTCCAATTAGTGCATTTCTATGGAGTCAATTTATGTATGAAGTTGACAGGACAATAAAAGCTTTTGACTTTTTTGACTAAACGAAATAATTTTGTATCCAGCAACAGTGAAACTAAATAGCAGATAGCTAGAGTTGATCAGCATAGCTTAGGTGTTCAGTACCTGAGAAGCTGTTGGACGAGCTGGACCAGCGGTAAGCTCTGTTTGCTTGCGGACTCATAGATGCCCGTGTTAATGAGGTCTTTATCCAGGGTGGTGCGGCAGCGGTGCAAAGTGGAGGCATTAGCCTCCTGCTCATCAATCTCCTTCTCCTTCTGTGCCTCTTTCTTAGCCTCAATATCCTGACAGACAACAACCACATATAGTATATCTTTAAGAGAAACAGTACACTATGCTGATAATTATGTGAAACAAATTTGGTGGCAAAAATGCGAGTACTGCCAGAGTTAAAAATAAATAAATGAATCAAAGGGCAGTAATAAATCAAAACAAGTAAACTTTTATTTAAAATATAGCTTTTTTTCTGTGTATGAGAAATCAATTTCCAGACATAGTCTTCCTTAGGCAGGTATTTGACCACGCTACATCAAGCAAGGTAGACCTGAGGCACACTGGATGTGAATAAATGATGAAACGGCTGCTGAATAATGCACACTGACCTGGATCTCAGCTGTGATGGCAGCGTTCAGAGCAGACTCTAGTCCTCCGTCTGCCATTAGACTGCTGACCAAGAGGTCAATCATGAAGCGCCGGCCTGGACTCACGCTCATCTCATTACCAGAGGCTGACACACAAACATACACAGTAATAAACTCAAACATTAATTAAACTACATTTTTATGTACTTTATCTACTATATTTTCACAAATATTTACAATAAATCTAATCTGTATACACAGTACCAAACATGTCAAAATATATTGGAACAGAAGATTTCTAAAGAAAAAGGCTTGAACATGATGGAGCAAGATGTTGGACTAATCTTCATGGCAAGAAAGAATGACCTTTGAGACCATAGACCAGCTCTGTGTGTGATGTAATCTGTGATATAACAGTATAAAGATTGCCCTTTGATGCCCCAGCCCACAATGAGACTGACCTGCATTGGGCAGCAGTGAGGACAGGGCTCTAGCTCTTTCCTCTGCAGTGGGCAGTAGCACTGACCAGCCACTCTGGAGCACAGCCTGCGCGGCTGCCTGTACGGTATTGAGCACCCCGGCGTTGCTGGCCAGCGTCACCACCGTCTGCTTGAGGTTGTTGAGTAAGCTGCTGCCCAGTCCTAGTCCTAGCTCCTCTGGGTCCACCTGGTTACTAATGGCTGCATGAAGCTGTAGGCCACAGACAGGAGACCACAACATGGTTGAACAAACAAGACCACGTAAAGCAGATCGAAGGGGATGGTCACAAAAGTTAACAGTTAAGATAATCTGGGAAAAATATTTAATAATAATCTTGAGAGCATATTTTCTCCATATTTAATAACTACTATTACTTTATTTCCTAATGCTTGGTTTTTAGTCTGAATAATATTTTGAGCCCTAAACACACAAATCTTCCAAAATTTCAAATAAATTTAGCAAAAAAATGCCTTTTTGCCACACTGTCATCTTGAGCTGAAACTTGTTCATCAACTCACACTCCTTGACTTCCTTTTTCTCATATTTTTAACACAATTTTTTGCTACTGTAGTTCCTAACTGGTTTGTGTAGCCAAGAAGGCACACATCACTAACTAGCATCCCATAGCAGGAAACCTTTTCCTGCTTATACCAGATTGGAATGTTATTATAATAAAATTAATTAATTAATTTCAATAATTATTTTTTAAGTTTCAGCACCCAGGCCTAATGTTCCCTACTAGGCTTTATAGTTTGTGGGCCTCCATAGATAATCATTGACCTGTAGTCTGAGCAGGTTGAGAGTGGCCACGACCATACATTCTTTCTCCTGAGGTGGCGGCCAGTCCGAGCTGCCGTCCATGCCCTCACTGACTTGCCGCAGTAGCAGGTCCAGCTGCTCAAAGGTCATTGGGCACACATCTACCACAAATGGAACACGCAGCCCTACTGACCACTCTGAGCAAGAGGACCATGCAAAACTCTGAGAAAGACAAAGAGCAAAAGGGACTATTAAACAAACCTACACCAAAAATTCCACACAGACATAGCAACTGTTTATGAGCAAACCTGTGAAAATTCCCATCCAACAAGAATACTAATACAGTTTCCTTCATGACAAAGTTGTGTCTCAGCCAAACAAAGTTTAGATCCCCAGAGATAAGAATGCAGTACCTGGCCTGGACCACAAGAGATGCCCACTATATGTTTGGAGTTGAGACCTGGCAGAGCTTTGGGTTGCTTCTTGTTGGAGAAGAGAGTGTCAAAATGCTGTAGTTTATCGTTACTTCCCCAGCTGTGCACCTCTCCATCCTCTGTGAGGGCAAGGCAGTGTGTTGAGCCCACTGCTATATCAACAACCTTTTTCCCTACATGGTGCAGAGGAACACACACATGATCAAGGAATTTCATCACAAGGTATTCCTGAAATATTTTTCAAACCTGCAATATAAATCATGGTAAATTCTAACCTTGTAGACTGTCCAGCAGTTTGGGATAACGGACATGCTCGTCAGTGCCATGGCCAAGGCGCTGATTGTCTCCTTTGCCCCAGGTATATACCTGGCCATCTTTAGTGAGAGCTACTGAGAACTGACTGCCACAACACACCTTTACTATGTCTAAATCCTGTAGCTTTTCCACCAGCTTTGGACTCTTACAGCCATCACTGCCTCCACGGCCCAGCTTCCCATAATCCCCATCCCCCCATGACCATACCTGGCCTAGAAAGAGACATAGATAGACACAGAGAGAGAAGGAAAAGTGAAAACAGGGTATAGTATTACATTTTCATTGCGTGCTGCAAGCATCCTGTACAATGACATATTTTACACAAATTTTAAATGAATAAAGAGATTCACATCATCCATGTTAATTAATGGTAAATAATTATGAACAAAAAAGGCAGGCCAATTTTTGCACCATGTATTGTGGTTAATCACATAACCATGTTAATATAATAATGTCATTTCTTGCAATCAAAATATTTTGTAATCACAATATTTAGCCCATATCATGCAGCCCCTAAATATAAGATGCCAGTTTTCATAACTGAACATTAGCTATGTCATGATACACATTTAATTTTACGATTCACACGATTCATTTCTTTTGAAACAAGAATTGTGAGACAAATTGCACCGTGAATTAAATACAATTAGATTTCATGCTATAAAATGCATTGTAAGGGGAATGGTTTCTACAGTTCGTTTTAACACAAAGCATGAATCCTAACAGTGATAATCATCACATCAACTGCTGTGCAGCTCTCAGAACTGGAAAAAACTGGTTTGGTAAGTCTTCCTTGGATAGTTGATTAACCAAGCTGTTTGAAATGAAGCTGATTTCTCAGTCAAGTACAACAACAACAGGCAAACTGAGGAGAATGAACAGCGGCACAGTGCCAATATTGCCTAATGAAAAGATCGGATACCTGTGCTAATACATAAATTATTTAGCATATCTGAAGAAGACACCATCCATACATTTGACATATGGGAGAAAGGTGAAAACATGAAGCTGAAGTTAGCCAGCTTTTTATTCAAATTTTTTGCTCTACCTTAAATGTAGCAACAGACACACATTACTGCTGCTCCATTAAACGTGAAACAGAAATTTAAGCCTTGTGGAGGAATCAAAAGTCTTAGCAGCTACCTCTCCCCACAGGATTCAAGCAGCCAGTAAGTGCTGATTCTGAATGGCTCCCTCACTCCCTCATTAAGATGTTAATAGCTAATGAGCTGCATCTCTATTTGATTGTGGTCTTCACAGTTTGCTGTGAGTGACTGCACTACATCAGAAAAGCCCTCTTACTCACATCAGCAACATTTTATATAGAAGCACAAGACCATATTGTGAATTAACTTATGCTCAGCTCATTTAATAATGAGATGAACCCATTTAACTTGCATTGTTTGCTTCCTTTTACATAGATATTGTAACTCTTTGAATACTCTAGTTTATGATTTCTAAGAAAAGGACTTGTGCTACTTTTGTCCTTTAGCGGCAAAAGTGGGAATCATAAATAAATAAATGAATGAATGAATTAATGAATGAATGCTGTTATTTGTTTTCTAATTCTGTATCAAAAATGGATCATGCAGTGATACAAAAATGACAATATGTAAATAGGTCATGAAATTTGAGAATTGTTACACCCCTACTGAGCATAGTATTTCACATGTTCACTTTGATTATCATGCCACAGACATCAAACAAGGACATTACCACTAAAAGAGATCCCTGCACAGGTCAAAGCAGACAATATACAAATTCTTTTGACGTCTCATACCATTCTCTGTGACTGCAAGTGTCTGTGCATCTCCACTGCCACAAGCCACATCTATCACCTTCAATCCCTTCAGAGCAGTCACCAGCATGGGGGTAGTCTGATCCTCACTAGAGCCTATTTTAAAAGGTCACAGAAATGTACAGTTTGGTTTAAAAAAAAAAAAAAGGAAAATAACAATATTACTAAAAGTGTGGTTTTAAAAATATTACTAAGCTATAGTGTGGCAGTAAATGGACATTACCATGGCCCAGCCGGCCGTAGTTGCCTCGGCCCCATGTGTACAGTTCCCCATCTGCTGTGATGGCTGCACTGTAGGTGCTGCCACAGGCTATGTGCATTACATGCTTGCCAGCCTGCTTCCCAGAGAATGCTGCAATCATGGTAGGCTCTTCCAAGTACCTGCACAGCAAGAGGAAGTACTGCAGTCACCCTTTTGTTAATTTATATAATGCATGCATATGCACAGCATATATGCATGCACCTTTAGGCCAATCTATAATGAGAACTGTAAGGAAGCTTTAAACTATTATTAGTACATTATAATTAGTAAGGAAGAGTTCAATTATAACACCATCTAACAGTGGAACTTCTCAAGATCAAAATACCACAGGAAAGAATTAGGTACACTCTTACATGGTGTCTCCATGTCCCAGGCGACCCCCATCCCCACATCCCCAGGAGAAAACCTCCCCATTGGCCGAGAGAGCAAGGTAGTGCTGCCCCTCTGGGTGAGCCGCCAATTTCACTATCTTCCTGGATGACAACCCATGGACCAGCATGGGGGACTAAAAGAAAAACATCTGACTAAATTACCAGAATTTAAGAATTTAAAAATGGTCTGTACCTGTTGAACTCATATTTAAGAAGTACAAATCCTGACCACTCAAATGCTGCATTAGAGACACTGACCAGGGTGGTGCTTTTGTAGTTCTGGGTGTACACAGCACCAGAGATTGACAGGATGAGAAAGCCCTTTTCTGAGCACACAATTTGGGTTACGCCCACGCTGGACAAAGCTTTGCATTGAATTGGTCCGTTCACATTGGCATGCACCTTCCATCCTAGCAAACCCCATCCAATCACCTCCTGCAATGTACCCTTAAAAAAAAAAAAAAAAAAAAAAAGTCACTCAAAATTCAGACTCTTACAGATTTTGTAGGATTGAATTAAAAATGTCTATGCATGCGTTGCATTACTGCATTTTACACAGCACTGCACAGACCACCACAGACAAATAACGCAGCTGAAACAGTTTAGGATCACTCTAAATTATGGGTGTCAAACCAGGTTTCATTCTGGATCACCGCTCTGAAGAGTTTAGTGTTCTGCCTCATTACACACACCTGACTGAACTCATCAGCTTACTAGCAAGGCCTTCATGAGTGTCAGCAGAAGGAAAATGACGATTTCTGTAAAGCTGTTCCCCAGAAATAACCTGGAGTGACATCTCTGCTCAAAGTACTATCAGTTAGCAAAGTTTCTCTCTTTTTTTTAGGGTGGAATATTTTCATCCTTAGCCACAGCTAAAACATGAACAGTGGTTTGGTCAGCAATCTTGTGATGATTCTGCTCCAACAAGAGTATTAATAAGATTCTCCTTGCTATGCAACTGTGTCACACCCACACACATGCAGATCTTCAGGTCTACCCTGAGATAAAGAGTGCTTTGGTGCAGAGGATGGTTTTATAATCTTGCATCACAATAAAGAAGTACAAGACAATCTAAAAAACAGTGTAGACAGGAATACATTAACAATCCCAATTACCTGTACAGGGCCATGGTCCTCCACCAGGGCAGACAGAGAAAGAACACAGTTAGTCTTGCAAGAGTTCGTAGGAGTATGCTTAAAATAACACAGTTGAAGCTGAAAACGCAACAAGCAAAGCTTAAAAAAGGTGTCAGTGCAGCAGGTTGGCTACCCAGAATATTTCCAATACAGTTCTAAACATTTTGTAACATCTCTGCTGTAATTATGTAATGTTGTGCACTGCAAAGCTTCCTAGCAAAAGGCTTAGCACAAAAAGATGAAGCAATAAGTAGCATGGCATATGCAGTACCTTGCTGGAGGTGGGAGAGCTGCATTGCGGAGGGCTACAGGGGACTGCTAGGCGGTCCAGGTGGGCCATAATGACCACAGCCGTCTGTCGTAGGTCGATGGCCAGGTCATTGTCTTGGGGCAAGGTCAGGTAGCGCAGGAAACTTTCATTTGGGCTCAGTGGGGCAGACAGAATCTGTGGGAAAGGTTGCTGGCTTACTTTCAAGAAACAAAAGGAGATACTAGTAATAATACTTCAATAGTAATACTTCATTTCAAAATAATAAGGACACAATTTCATTGCTGAAAGCATTGAAAGCACAAGCATCATTCTTCCATAGCATCCCCACTTTGTGTCTGGTCATCAATCTAGTTGAAGAGCGGTCATGCTGATCAATATCTGTACATAAACAGGTCATTCTACAAAGGCAGCAGCATAAAATGTTTTCTGTACTTCTGTAAATACACAGGGAATATTTTGCATGGTTTTGGCCCCTTTTACTTTATCTATGCAACTTCAGATTTCAAATATGCATGCACTCATGAAATCCTGCTGGTGTAGGGTTCCTCATCTTCTATAATGCAGACAAAAGCTACTTGTGAACTAACAGCCACAAAATGTAAGTGTCCTGAGTTACAAGTCAGGTCTATGTGCTGTTTTGCATCCAAAAAGAAACAGTAATAATTGAGTGAATGAAGAAATCTCACTTCAACCTCCTCCTCTGGAACAGGTTCCTCCTTGCCACTGTGGATCCTTTGGAAGCGTTGAAGAAGTGGCAGTAATGGGGCGCTGGTGCCCTGGCTGGAACGCTCGTTATCCATCTCTCTGGTGCCACTATCCCACAATCTCAGCAGCAACAGCACCGCAGAAAGCAGCTGACTAGATGCCACAAGAGGCAGGAAGTGTTACAGTGCACATCAATATTTATCAGACTAGCTTTT
This sequence comes from Pygocentrus nattereri, assembly GCF_015220715.1. Lineage (NCBI taxonomy): Eukaryota > Metazoa > Chordata > Actinopteri > Characiformes > Serrasalmidae > Pygocentrus > Pygocentrus nattereri. Next base: position 20,074,726 of record NC_051236.1, read on the forward strand.
ATCTATCATTACAACAGCAGGCTTATTATGCAATTATTAATTTCAAGACATTATTATTCAGTAATAACTATAGTGGGTGGTATAGCACTTCATCTGGTATGGTTGAAATTCTTCCTAGGGTATTACAAAAAAGTGCAGACAATATGCACAACATAGATAGTGCAACACAACTTTAGCCTGTTTAGCTGAATGGCAGAATCAGGCATGTTTTAGCCAAGCATCAAGTGAAAATGAAAATGCTGCAGGACTTTGATCACCTGCCAATGAGATTGTCAGTTGCAACCTAAGGCTGTGTATTGTGTTTTTGAGGCAGAGGACACAAGAGAAAAACATGAGAAAAAATTACTTGAGAAATTCAGATGTGAATACAACATCAGCACCGTTTTTGTTGGATCAGGCTTCAGCTCAAAGTGACAGGACAGAACCGATACGACTGGAAAAATAGTCACACCAAGGTTTACAGCTGCTCAGGAGAGAATGGTCTATCTGCAGACTGCAAAACAAGGGTGAAACCACTCTGGAGGTTGACCAATCAGAACAGAGTGGGTGAGGTGACCAATCAGAACACACTGTGCTCTTGGGAGGGTGGCATAAAGACACAGGTGTTCTAACCGAGCATTTAAGACAGTGAACCAAGATGTATGAGGAACATGTATTTTTAGAACACTGAAGCACTTACATCTGTTACAGTAGACACCAAAAATAAAATTATGAACAATGAAAAACAGACACAGAAAATCGTGTACCCTGCTCAGAAGAGGGTCACCGGGACCTGCCCCTGGAGCGAGGCCCGGGGGTAGTGTTCCTCAGCGAGCGTCTGGCATCCAGGCAGCCCACATAATCCGGCCAGGCTCAGCCCGAAGAGGCAAGGTGGGGAGACCATGTGGGCCTACCACCTGCAAGGTCCAGCACGGGGGAGCGGTGCAGTGCCATATAGGCAGTAGGAGATTGCTGGGGGGCCCTTGGTGGTATGTGGAATGTAACCTCACTGGGGGGGAAGGAGTCGGAGCTTGTCCGGGAGGTTGAGAGGTACCAACTAGATATAGTTGGGCTCACCTCCACTCAGTGTCAGCTCTGGAACCAAACTGGATAGGAGTTGGTCCCTCTCCTACTAGGGGTTGCACAGGGTGGGCGGCGCCGGGCAGGTGTGTGGATACTCACGGCTGGTGACCGTGTAGTTGGAGTTCGTCCTGGTGGACGAGAGGGTCACCTCAATGCGAATTAAAATCACAGAGAGGAAAACTCAGTTGTCTGTGTTTATGCACCAAACAGGTCGGAGTATTCAGCCATCTTGGAGTGATCGGGCAGGGTTCTGGAAAGGGTCCCGCCTACAGACTCCATAGTCTTACAGGGAGACTTCAATCCTCACGTTGGCAATGACTGGGAGACCTGGAGAGGCGTGATTGGGAAGAACAGCCTGCCTGATCTAAACCCGAATGGTGAATTGTTATTGGACTTCTGTGCCAGGCATGGATTGTCCATAACGAACACCAAGTTTGAACATAAGGATGTTCATAAGTGTACATGATACCAGAGCTCCTTGGCTCAGAGGTCAATGATCAACTTTGTCATTTCATCTGACTTGGGACCATATGTTCTGGACACTCGGGTGAAGAGAGGTGCTGAGCTGTCAACTGATCACCATCTGGTGGTGAGTTGGATCAGATGGCAGGGAAGACTGATGGTCAAGCCCGGTAGACCCAAGCAAATAGAGAGGGTGTGCTGGGAACGACTGTCTGAAGACCCTGTTCGGAATGATTTTAACTCCCACCTCCGGGAGAGTTTTTCCCTCATGTCCCGGAGGAGGTAGGAGACATGGAGCCTGAATGGACTCTGGTCAAAACCTTCATTGTGGAAGCTAACAGGTGTAGCTGTGGCCAAAAGCTTGTGGGTGCCTGTTGAGGCGGTAACCCAAGAACACCCTGGTGGACACCAGTGGTGAGGGAGGCCATCAAGCTGAAGAAAGAGGCCTTAAGGGACTGGCTGGCCTGAATGACTCCTGATTCACCAGATAGTTACTGACAGGCAAAAAAGGTGGCAGCCGCAACAGTGGCAGAAGCAAAATCCAGGGCATGGGAGGAGTGTGGTGAGGCCATGGAAAAAGACTTTCGTTCGGCCTCAAAGAGGTTCTGGACAACTGTCCGGCAACTCAGGAGTGGTCGGGGTGGCTGCGCCCAAGCTGTATTTGACAAGGACTTCAAGTGAGGATATTGTCAGGTTGGTGGAAGGAGCACTTTGAAGAACTCCTTAATCCAGGAGACATGCCTCCCTCACGGGCGTCAGGGCCGGAGGCTTCTGGTGTGTCATTAAGTGTGGAAGCTGAAGGGTAGCATCTCTGCCATTTGCAGATGATTTTGTTCTTTTGGCTGGATCACATGGATGCCTACAGTGCTCACTGGATCGGCTTGCAGTGGAGTGTGAAGTGGTTGGTATGCGGATCAGCACCTCCATGGTCCATGGTCTTAACCCGGAAAAAGATGGCATGCCCACTTCAGGTAAGGGGAAAGGACTTGCCCCAGGTGGAGGAGTTTAAGTATCTTGGGGTCTTGTTCACAAGTGATGGGAAGAGGGATCGTGAGATTGGCCGCAGGCTGGGACAGGTGGCAACAGTAATGCGGTGTAGTGGTGAATAGCCTGTAGTGGTGAAGAGGGAGCTGAGCCATACGGCGAAGCTCTACGTTTTCTGGTCGGTCTACATCCCGACCCGATCACCTATGGTCATGAGCTATGGGTAATGACCGAAAGAATGAGATGAGATCGCAAATACAAACGGGGGAAATTAGCTTTCTTCTCAGGGTGGCGGGCTACACTTTATTCGATAGTGTGAGGAGCTCAGCCATCCGGGAGGAGCTTGGAGGAGAGCCGCTGCTCCTCCGCATTGAGATGCGCCAGCTGAGGTGGTTCGGGCATCTGATCTGAGCCCCCTGGACGCCTCCCGTTGGGGGTGTACCAGGCTCGGGGTCATCCAAGGACCTGCTGGAGGGATTACATCTCCAAGTTGGCCTGGGAGCAGCTTGAGGCCTCTGGGAATGAGCTGGAGGAAGTTGCAGGGGACAGGGTCATTTGGGATTCTCTGCTCTCCCAACTGCTACCCTATCTGGATGATGATTGATTGTGATGATATTGAGCATAATAGGTCCCCTTTAGAAGTGAAGGGACATTGGTATACTGTACTATACCATACAGAACTGTTAGCTGAAGGACCCTGGACATGTAAGAACTCTGTTGTATATATGTTGTATATGTCTATACTGGTCTTGTCTGAAGTGAACAACACAAATAAACCCTAAAAGCTTGAGAGAGGTAAAATTCATGGAACATTAGCTGTGTGTACCTGAGTGTGCCCCTCTGAACGGCAAGCTCGAGTAGAATCGCAAGGGCCAAGTGCTGGTCCTGCAGAGGAATGCTGCTTGGTGCTTTGCCACTGCCACCCCCATGCACATCACTGCTCCAAATGCAAAGCAACACTTCAGTAATTACTGTGACTGTCACATGAGTAAAGGTAAAACACTGAGCAACAGTTAACAGTTATTAGTGAAAGCAATTTTATTAATATCTCCTGTCGGTTTTATCACCTTTTGTAACCACATAATAAAAGTAACTAACCTGAGGAATTTAGTAGCTCTCTCAACAACCTCTAGCCAGACAGATGACACAGTGCCTTCGTCAAATAGAGTGGCCTCTGGAAGGGCACGTAGAGCATCCAAGGACTCCTGAAGCAGTTCACTGCATAGGTCTGCATCATCACCTACAACACATTACAATCCAGGTTAAGAGTTAGCATGTCTTCATAGCTTGAACTTAAACATCCATTACATTAGTTGAAAAAAATGTTAAGGCATCAGTTAAAGGTGCACCATACATTGGCAGACAATGTATTATTCCTAAGGGTCAACAAAACATTATTACAACTAATAATTTTATATTTGCACTTACACATGCACTATGCTTGTGTAATCACTATCTGTGTGCATTTATGTTCTTCTATTGCTCCCCTTCCCTATCCTGGCAGAAAAGCCACTGGGATAAGAATAAGAGTTCCTAGGCAAGACTAATATTAAATTACCATATTTAATATGCAGGGATGGGGGGGGGGGGGGGGGGGAGTAGCTAAGTAGCGTGCTACTTTTTGTACCCAACAAATTTTTTGTACCTAATAGCTAATATAGGAGTTTTATGAAATGTAGTTAATAGCTGTAGAGCCTACAAATTTTTGTGTAGCTATAGCGATAATGTTCGCTACAGGCCTCAGGCAATCTGCGTAAAATCTGAACCATAGAACACGGTCATTAACTGGGCTGGTGGCAACTGTGCAATCCTGACTGAGCTAGATAGTTCCAGCAAATGGTCACGCACTGCTTACTCCTTACTAGAAGGCTTAACTCTTGGATCGCAACCAACTTGTTCAGAAGAGCCTTTTTTTGTTTCTTCAACAAAAACGAAATCACCTCGGTAGGCACTACATTTTATGCCCGTTTTACTATCATGGTTGTAAGTATGTGCTGATATAATGTAAATGTCTGATGTACTAGTACAGGCTAAAAACATAATATAAATGAAAACTCAGACTTCACTTGCTCTGCTTTAACTTTTAGCTCAGGTGTAGCCACTTTTCTCGCATCTCAGGAAACTTCTCTTCAAGTTTCCTGTACGATGTCTCTCAACGTTTGGCTTTATACAAGGCTGAAGTCGCTTTTCATTCGAATTGTCCAGTTCCAACTTAAGTGGTGCCTGAGGCGCCAGAATGTAACTGCTGCACCATTTAACGTAGAATGTGAAAATTAAAACAAGAAGCTGGGGAATGAGAAACTGATTTCAGCCTTGCCAGTTATTGCAGAATAAATGTGTTAGGAAACCAGCTGAGTGAATATAAATGCAAACAAGTCCATTCATCTCCAAATTATCGATGTTCGTCTTCTCTCTCTTTGCCTTTTCATTATCTGCATTGCTGTGTGTCCAACAGTCTGCACATTAGTCTTCAGCGTTAAAGGTTGGTGAATTAGCAGATATGCATTCAAGACCTTTTATTTTTATACTTTTATTTTAACAAAGGATTCTGAATGTCTGTATATCTTGCTGAAATGTTTAAATTGGAGCAGTTTTATTTCAACAGTTGACAATGCTTTGCACAAAGATATTTAGTTTGTATTTGATTATTTTTGTTGATTTTTATTAAGAAAAACCTGGAATGATTGACTTTACCTTTAGTCTAAATTTTTTGTTGGATATCACGCCTTTGGTTGTGTAAATTTGATTGCTGGTTACACTTGAACTTACTTTTTGGATATTTCCAACTTTCCAGGCTGTTTCTTTCTGGTAAAGATTCTTTCAGATGGAAATTCCCAAAATTCTGACAATCATGCTTTAAAAGTAGCTAAAAAGTAGTCCAAAACTTTTCAAAATGTAGTCATTACTTTTTTTCTGTGGCTAGCTACAAATTTTGGGAAAGTAGCCAACTACTAATTTTTCAGTAGCTATCCCAACCCTGGTAATATGTTCTGGATGAGTTGGAGTGGCACCTGTGATGCAGTGCTAATCAACCAACATCAGTATCTGCACTTGTGACAGAGCTATATTCCAAAATCTACTCAAAAGCCTTCCAGAAGTGTCAGTATTGTTACTGAAACAAAAGGTTGGACAAATTCCCTATTACTACCATTAATTTAAGAAGAAATATTGGATAAGCAGGTGTCTACAAACATTTGGACACTGACATGTAAAATTATTCAGCAACCCATTTTTGAGCTTAAAAGACAGCTTACGCTTGGTTTTACACTGACATTTAAAATGAAACTAAGCGGATTGCTACCTACCACAATAAGGAACTGATTATATGTTATTGGTCCAGAAATTCCATATCAGTGCATCCCTAGTCTCTTGAATTTTTCCACTCTCTATAAAGCACATTACCCTTAGAATGTTTCATCACTAGTTTGGCTAAAAGTGTGTTCTGCCTGAACATTTCCTCCCATTATTTCCTGTCTCCTTCTACCACTCCACAATTCATCTGTTTGCCCATTCTTACACTGTGTCAATTCAGAACTACAATAGTTCTGTTCAAATCTCTTCAGACAGGATCTCTATATGTAGCTCAGGTTACAAAGCAGCTCTCCATAGTCAGAACAGCTGGTCTCACCCATTCCCAATGGACACCAATAGATTGCACAATTCTGCTCTCAACAAGCCATCAGCCCACAGGATCACATCACTCCCCTAATCCACAGCTGCCTCCCAGCAAAAGAAAAGAAAAAAAAAAAAAAAAAAAAAACATGAAGCTGTTCCTGTTTGAGTGTGCAGCACGCTGAAAACATTTTCAGGCATGGAATCTTTTTGGGAGGGTTGAGCTCCACACCTGTGATATTGCCAGATTCTCTGAGTATTTTATTTTCATGGTTCAACAGCAAATGGAAACTTACCATGAAAATATAAGAAGTCCATTACAATTTCATTAAAAAGGTACGATTAACATATCTGGAATCAATGCCAGAGTCAATAGGCATTTTCCACTCACTGCCATGTTATAAAGTTTATGGCTTCAGTTCTGGGAATTCAATTCCACAAATTCCAGTGAATATTGTTACCACAGAGATGTGGGGTTCAGGTTGATTCCACCACCTGAACATAATATTTCAACTTGGCACAGTGTTTTAATGGGGATGTGTAAGGAACCCTTATCCCATAACTATGGGAGGATTATACAGCAAGAGCTCAGTTACGCAACGCATAAAAATTCAAAGCTGTGCTGTCTCAGGAAAGAGTTATGAATAAGTGGCTTAATCAATGAATATGTAACTAAATAAATAAATAAATACATTTTAAAAAATGGGCACAAGTAGACAGACATTGTTTCAAAAGTTAATAGTCTTTGAGGATCAGCTTTCGAAGCTTAAGTGTTTTATAAAGCATTCGGACAGACAACGCCGTAAATCTAGGCCGAAATAAAATATGCTATTTCATAAAAGATAACACGATAATCACAATCATGACACAAAAAGATTAAAAGATTATTAAATTAAGAGTTTAAGCCTAAAGTGGCAAAACTGGCTGCTATGTTGCTTTGTGACCGCTGATACTTTCTAACTGATATCTTTTCAGATATTTTTTCTAGATTATGTGTGGTCTACATAGTTATATGGCAATTGTCATGTGGAAGGCCATTTTTTGTTTGCGCAACATTATTTTTCCTTTCAACACAACACCAGAACAGACAGGTGCTGACTGCTGGATTCATTTTCTTGATGCTCAAAACAATTTTTAATCATAATTTGGCAGGTAGCAGAATCTCTACAGTGTGGCATGCAATAAACCTAGGATTGCTATTTTTGTACAGCTTGTAAGGGGCGCAAGAGCAAAGAACATTGAGGGGAAAGTTTACTTACCAGACCTCCAGGCTCTGCGGAGGAAAGCAAAAGCAAAGGAAAGAGCTGCCCTTGACCCAACTCGAGCCAAGCCCTCTACTCCCTTACTCACAGGACGAGTGCTGTAGGAGGACAGATGGCATAATATAAAGCAAATTTTAATGGATACTAATGTGATTTTTCTTGGTTTAAACCAGTACACACTAGACTAAGCCTAAAAAAAAAATCATGTCTTATTTACTTGGTTAATGTCTCATACCTTTTGTTATCCACAGTGGGTAGCGGGGGGCTGGGGGGACTTTTCCACCGAACTTTGTACTTCTCCTCCATCATGCTGTGAGTGAGAGAGATGAGGTAGCGCTCCAAGATGAGCAGCCGTTGGCTCAGACGCCGTGCAGAGAGAGTGCTCTTAGCTGTCTGTGCAGCCAGTTTCTGTTGGTCATCCACCAGAACCGTAAGACAGTCCTTCAGCTCCACCTCATCTGAGAAGAGGGGCATATAAAAACATTACAACATGCAGGTACTTAAACGCACTTGAACGTAGAGAATTATTTTTAAGATCAGTGTGCCATCCATGTTGGGTTAAACAATAATTTGCATATATATAGCACTGTATAAGAACAATGTGACTAGCCCCTTAAACCACATCTATAAGAAAGTCCAAACAGATCTGCTTGATTATTAGGGTTTTCAAAAATACTATAAAAAGTCAATTGCTTAGGTGCCCAAATAAAGCAGCTTTTGTTTCCTCACAATAAATTGACACATCATGCTTTTGATGTTTTAACATCACTTTACAATTGATAAAGAAGTAAATAAAATTGTGTTTTAAGTTTGCAGGACAACCCAGTTTCTTTAAGGATGAAACTAACTTGCACATGATGACTTCTTTATCATTTATTTATTTTTATAATAATAATAATAATAATAATAATAATAATAATAAAATGTATTCATTAATTTAAAAAATTACTATTAGAAATAACTTTAGCTTGCCAGTGAAATCCTAATGCTGTATTTCATCTAAAACTGGCAGCACAAGAGACTAGCTGGGCAATGGTAGGTGAAATGCTGGATGAAAAAAACAAAGTACAGACAGATTAACAAGAAAAAGAACAAATAAAAGGGAGTCTAGGATTAATATAAAAATAATCATGTAAACTGAACAATTTTCCAGTAATGCATGACAGTGTTTTACAGGCAGAGGCATATACCTAGCTTGGTCTTGAACAGACATGAACCAACCTTTGATGCTAGTCGTGTTAATTATACCCTACCACAACAAGAAGTGAATATCAGTTCAAAATCATATTTCTAATAATATCAAAATAATAAAAACACTGAGAACACCTTCGTTCACATTCTCAGATTTAAATCAACCAACATTCACTGCAATGGCTGGAAAGTGGCATTGAACAACAGACCAGCAAGACAGCAGAGTGAGCTAAAATAGCAGTTCCAAAATCCACTTAAGCTTTCTGCATGCCAGCCAGTGCCCCGCTCAGATGCCCTGAATGTCTACACTATATTGTGAGCACAACTGCATATGGTACAAGAGTGGTGCACCTGTGTGAGTGAGAAGCTGTGTAAGAGCGCGAGCGAGCCACAGACAGAGAGCGAGAGCAAGCGAGCGAGCCACAGACAGAGAGCGAGACAGAGAGCGTGCGAGCGAGCGAGACAAGAGAGCGAGAGCGAGAGAGCGAGCCAGACAGAGAGCGAGAGAGCGAGCCAGACAGACAGAGAGCGAGAGAGCGAGCGAGCCAGACAGAGAGCGAGACAGAGAGCGAGCGAGACAAGAGAGCGAGAGCGAGCAAGACAAGAGAGCGAGCCAGACAGAGAGCGAGCCAGACAGAGAGCGAGAGAGCGAGCGAGCGAGAGAGCGAGCGAGCGAGACAGACAGAGAGCGAGCGAGCGAGACAAGAGAGCGAGAGCGAGCGAGACAGACAAGAGAGCGAGAGAGCGAGCCAGACAGAGAGCGAGAGAGCGAGCCAGACAGAGAGCGAGCCAGACAGAGAGCGAGCCAGACAGAGAGCGAGCCAGACAGAGAGCGAGAGAGCGAGCCAGACAGAGAGCGAGCGAGACAAGAGAGCGAGCGAGCGAGCGAGCCAGACAGAGCGAGAGAGCGAGCGAGCGAGCCAGACAAGAGAGCGAGCGAGACAGACAGACAGAGAGCGAGACAAGAGAGCGAGCGAGACGAGAGCGAGCGAGCGAGCCAGACAGAGAGCGAGCGAGCGAGCCAGACAGAGAGCGAGCGAGCGAGCGAGCGAGCCAGCCAGACAGAGAGCGAGCGAGCGAGCCAGACAGAGAGCGAGCGAGCGAGCGAGCCAAGAGAGCGAGAGCGAGCCAAGAGAGCGAGAGCGAGCCAAGAGAGCGAGAGCGAGCCAAGAGAGCGAGAGCGAGCGAGGGAGCGAGACAGATAGAGAGCGAGCGAGGGAGCGAGACAGACAGACAGAGAGCGAGCGAGGGAGCGAGACAGACAGACAGAGAGCGAGCGAGGGAGCGAGACAGACAGACAGAGAGCGAGCGAGGGAGCGAGACAGACAGAGAGCGAGCGAGGGAGCGAGACAGACAGAGAGCGAGAGCGAGCGAGCGAGACAGACAGAGAGCGAGAGCGAGCGAGGGAGCGAGACAGACAGAGAGCGAGAGCGAGCGAGGGAGCGAGACAGACAGAGAGCGAGAGCGAGCGAGGGAGCGAGACAGACAGAGAGCGAGCGAGGCAGACAGAGAGCGAGCGAGGCAGACAGAGAGCGAGAGCGAGCGAGAGCGAGCGAGGGAGCGAGGGAGCGAGACAGACAGAGAGCGAGCGAGGGAGCGAGACAGACAGAGAGCGAGCGAGGGAGCGAGACAGACAGAGAGCGAGCGAGGGAGCGAGACAGACAGAGAGCGAGCGAGGGAGCGAGACAGACAGAGAGCGAGCGAGCGAGCGAGCCAGACAGAGCGAGAGAGCGAGCGAGCGAGCCAGACAAGAGAGCGAGCGAGACAGACAGACAGAGAGCGAGACAAGAGAGCGAGCGAGACGAGAGCGAGCGAGCGAGCCAGACAGAGAGCGAGCGAGCGAGCCAGACAGAGAGCGAGCGAGCGAGCCAGACAGACAGACAGAGAGCGAGCGAGCCAGACAGAGAGCGAGCGAGCGAGCGAGACAAGAGAGCGAGAGCGAGCGAGCGAGACAAGAGAGCGAGAGCGAGCCAAGAGAGCGAGAGCGAGCGAGGGAGCGAGACAGACAGAGAGCGAGCGAGGGAGCGAGACAGACAGAGAGCGAGCGAGCGAGGGAGCGAGACAGACAGAGAGCGAGCGAGCGAGGGAGCGAGACAGACAGACAGAGAGCGAGCGAGCGAGGGAGCGAGACAGACAGACAGAGAGCGAGCGAGGGAGCGAGACAGACAGACAGAGAGCGAGCGAGGGAGCGAGACAGACAGACAGAGAGCGAGCGAGGGAGCGAGACAGACAGACAGAGAGCGAGCGAGGGAGCGAGACAGACAGACAGAGAGCGAGCGAGGGAGCGAGACAGACAGACAGAGAGCGAGCGAGGGAGCGAGACAGACAGACAGAGAGCGAGCGAGGGAGCGAGACAGACAGAGAGCGAGAGCGAGCGAGGGAGCGAGACAGACAGAGAGCGAGAGCGAGCGAGGGAGCGAGACAGACAGAGAGCGAGCGAGCGAGACAGACAGAGAGCGAGCGAGGCAGACAGAGAGCGAGAGCGAGCGAGAGCGAGCGAGGGAGCGAGACAGACAGAGAGCGAGCGAGGGAGCGAGACAGACAGAGAGCGAGAGCGAGCGAGGGAGCGAGACAGACAGAGAGCGAGAGCGAGCGAGGGAGCGAGACAGACAGAGAGCGAGACAGACAGAGAGCGAGAGCGAGCGAGACAGACAGCGAGCGAGCGAGCCAGAGAGCGAGCGAGCCAGAGAGCGAGCGAGCCAGAGAGCGAGCGAGCCAGACAGAGAGCGAGCCAGAGAGCGAGCGAGCAAGACAGAGAGCGAGCCAGAGAGCGAGCGAGCAAGACAGAGAGCGAGCCAGAGAGCGAGCGAGCAAGACAGAGAGCGAGCGAGCAAGACAGAGAGCGAGCGAGCAAGACAGAGAGCGAGCGAGCGAGCGAGCAAGACAGAGAGCGAGCGAGCAAGACAGAGAGCGAGCGAGCAAGACAGAGAGCGAGCGAGACAGACAGAGAGCGAGACAGAGAGCGAGCGAGCGAGACAGAGAGCGAGCGAGACAGAGAGCGAGCGAGCGAGCGAGACAGAGAGCGAGCGAGCGAGCCAGACAGAGACAGAGCGAGCGAGACAAGAGAGCGAGCCAAGAGAGCGAGACAGACAAGAGAGCGAGCGAGACAAGAGAGCGAGCCAAGAGAGCGAGACAGACAAGAGAGCGAGCGAGACAAGAGAGCGAGCGAGACAGAGAGCGAGCGAGACAGAGAGCGAGCGAGACAGAGAGCGAGACAGAGAGCGAGCGAGACAGAGAGTGAGCGAGACAGAGAGCGAGCGAGCGAGCCAGACAGAGACAGAGCGAGCGAGACAAGAGAGCGAGCCAAGAGAGCGAGACAGACAAGAGAGCGAGCGAGACAAGAGAGCGAGTGCGAGCGAGCGAGCCAAGAGAGCGAGCGAGACAGAGAGCGAGCGAGCGAGCGAGCGAGACAGACAGAGAGCGAGCGAGCGAGACAGACAGAGAGCGAGCGAGCGAGCCAGACAGACAGAGAGCGAGCGAGCCAGACAGACAGAGAGCGAGCGAGCGAGCGAGCGAGCGACAGAGAGCGAGCGAGCGAGCGAGCGAGCGAGACAGAGAGCGAGCGAGACAGAGAGCGAGCGAGCGAGCGAGCGAGACAGAGAGCGAGCGAGACAGAGAGCGAGCGAGCGAGCGAGACAGAGAGCGAGACAGAGAGCGAGCGAGACAGAGAGCGAGCGAGACAGAGAGCGAGCGAGCGAGACAGACAGAGAGCGAGCGAGCAAGACAGAGAGCGAGCGAGCAAGCGAGCAAGACAGAGAGCGAGCGAGCAAGACAGAGAGCGAGCGAGCAAGCGAGCAAGACAGAGAGTGAGCGAGACAGAGAGCGAGCGAGACAGAGAGCGAGCGAGACAGAGAGCGAGCGAGCGAGACAGACAGAGAGCGAGCGAGCAAGACAGAGAGCGAGCGAGCAAGCGAGCAAGACAGAGAGCGAGCGAGCAAGACAGAGAGCGAGCGAGCAAGCGAGCAAGACAGAGAGTGAGCGAGACAGAGAGCGAGCGAGCGAGACAGACAGAGAGCGAGCGAGACAGAGAGCGAGCGAGCGAGCGAGACAGAGAGCGAGCGAGACAGACAGAGAGCGAGACAGACAGAGAGCGAGCGAGACAGACAGAGAGCGAGCGAGCGAGCGAGACAGAGAGCGAGCGAGCGAGCGAGACAGAGAGCGAGCGAGACAGAGAGCGAGCGAGCGAGCCAGACAGAGACAGAGCGAGCGAGACAAGAGAGCGAGCCAAGAGAACGAGCCAGACAAGAGAGCGAGCGAGACAAGAGAGCGAGTGCGAGCGAGCGAGCCAAGAGAGCGAGCGAGACAGAGAGCGAGCGAGCGAGCGAGACAGACAGAGCGAGCGAGACAGAGAGCGAGCGAGCGAGCCAGACAGAGACAGAGCGAGCCAAGAGAGCGAGCCAAGAGAGCGAGACAGACAAGAGAGCGAGCGAGACAAGAGAGCGAGTGCGAGCGAGCGAGCCAAGAGAGCGAGAGCGAGCGAGCGAGACAAGAGAGCGAGCGAGCGAGACAAGAGAGCGAGCGAGACAGAGAGCGAGCGAGCGAGCGAGACAGACAGAGAGCGAGCGAGCGAGACAGACAGAGAGCGAGCGAGCGAGACAGACAGACAGAGAGCGAGCGAGCGAGACAGAGAGACAGCGAGCGAGCCAGACAGACAGACAGACAGACAGACAGACAGAGAGCGAGCGAGCGAGCGAGCCAGACAGACAGAGAGTGAGACTGAGAGAATGAACGAAAGAGAGAGAAAGAGAGAGCTGTCCATCAAGTGTACCCCTGACATTCTGCCATCCGACTGGCTGTGCACATCTGTGTCAGTGTTGTAAAAACATCATCTTCTCCTCCAATTACAAAACAGTTCATTCAGCTAGAAGTGTGGTGGTGCAGAGGCCTAGAGAACCTATTTAAGCCTTACTGCTTCTAAAGGTGTGCACAGGTGGTACAACCCCAGAGATCCCCGAGCGAGGGAGCGAGACAGACAGAGAGCGAGAGCGAGCGAGACAGACAGACAGCGAGCGAGCGAGCGAGCGAGCCAGAGAGCGAGCGAGCAAGACAGAGAGCGAGCGAGCAAGACAGAGAGCGAGCGAGCGAGCAAGACAGACAGAGAGCGAGCGAGCAAGACAGACAGAGAGCGAGCGAGCGAGACAGACAGAGAGCGAGCGAGACAGAGAGCGAGCGAGACAGAGAGCGAGCGAGCGAGCCAGACAGAGATAGAGCGAGCGAGACAAGAGAGCGAGCCAAGAGAGCGAGACAGACAAAGAGAGCGAGAGCGAGCGAGCGAGCCAAGAGAGCGAGAGCGAGCGAGACAAGAGAGCGAGAGCGAGCGAGCGAGACAAGAGAGCGAGAGCGAGCGAGACAAGAGAGCGAGAGCGAGCGAGACAAGAGAGCGAGAGCGAGCGAGCGAGACAGACAGACAGAGAGCGAGCGAGCGAGACAGACAGACAGAGAGCGAGCGAGCGAGACAGACAGACAGAGAGCGAGCGAGCGAGACAGACAGACAGAGAGCGAGCGAGCGAGACAGACAGACAGCGAGCGAGAGAGACAGCGAGCGAGACAGACAGACAGAGAGCGAGCGAGCGAGCCAGACAGAGATAGAGCGAGCGAGACAAGAGAGCGAGCCAAGAGAGCGAGACAGACAAAGAGAGCGAGTGCGAGCGAGCGAGCCAAGAGAGCGAGAGCGAGCGAGCCAAGAGAGCGAGTGCGAGCGAGCGAGCCAAGAGAGCGAGCGAGACAGAGAGCGAGCGAGCGAGCGAGCGAGCGAGCCAGAGAGCGAGCGAGCGAGCCAGAGAGCGAGCGAGCAAGACAGAGAGAGAGCGAGCGAGCAAGACAGAGAGCGAGCGAGCGAGCGAGACAGAGAGCGAGCGAGCGAGCGAGACAGAGAGCGAGCGAGCGAGCGAGACAGAGAGCGAGCGAGACAGACAGAGAGCGAGCGAGACAGACAGAGAGCGAGCGAGCGAGACAGAGAGCGAGCGAGACAGAGAGCGAGCGAGACAGAGAGCGAGCGAGCGAGCGAGACAGAGAGCGAGCGAGCGAGCGAGACAGACAGAGAGCGAGCGAGACAAGAGAGCGAGTGCGAGCGAGCGAGCCAAGAGAGCGAGCGAGACAGAGAGCAAGCGAGCGAGCGAGCGAGCCAGAGAGACAAGAGAGCGAGCGAGCGAGACAAGAGAGCGAGCGAGCGAGACAAGAGAGCGAGCGAGCGAGACAAGAGAGCGAGAGAGCGAGACAAGAGAGCGAGAGAGCGAGACAAGAGAGCGAGAGAGCGAGACAAGAGAGCGAGAGAGCGAGACAAGAGAGCGAGAGAGCGAGACAAGAGAGCGAGAGCGAGCGAGACAAGAGAGCGAGAGCGAGCGAGACAAGAGAGCGAGAGCGAGCGAGACAGACAGAGAGCGAGCGAGACAGACAGACAGAGAGCGAGCGAGACAGACAGACAGCGAGCGAGAGAGACAGCGAGCGAGACAGACAGCGAGACAGCGAGACAGACAGACAGACAGACAGACAGACAGCGAGACAGACAGCGAGACAGACAGAGAGCGAGCGAGCGAGCGAGCGAGACAGACAGACAGAGAGTGAGACTGAGAGAATGAACGAAAGAGAGAGAAAGAGAGAGCTGTCCATCAAGTGTACCCCTGACATTCTGGCATCCGACTGGCTGTGCACATCTGTGTCAGTGTTGTAAAAACATCATCATCATCACACTTCTCCTCCAATTACAAAACAGTTCATTCAGCTAGAAGTGTGGTGGTGCAGAGGCCTAGAGAACCTATTTAAGCCTTACTGCTTCTAAAGGTGTGCACAGGTGGTACAACCCCAGAGATCCGGGAACTGCATTACATAATATACCTCTAGACTGATAGGAATAGTCTTAGTAGACTGTTTATACTGCAGAGAAAAGCTCTACTTTAGCACAGTGACTTGACAAATTATCATTAATTTGACTTTTCTCAGCTATAAGATGAACTTGAAACAGTTTTCATACTACACACACACAAACTACACAGATGTTTACATCTGACTGACAACATCTGATTATGTATTTATTTTCCTTCATAAAAGCTGAAGTGTCTGAAATGTCATTCATTTTACCACTTTTAATTTGCTACAAATTTCAAATTTTAAAGCTAATCTAGGTTGATCTATTTACACACTTTATGAATGCGTCTATATCAGCATCAGTACTGGCTGGTATGTACATAAAAACACAATTCCCAGATCAATGCATCCCTAATCATAACACAAATCAATCTATACACAGTACCAACTTAATCTGAAGAGCATGATGAGCCCACACAAACAGTGTGAAGATTTGGTTCAAAGATTAAAAGAGTGTCACCATCAATTTCTGGATATTTATGGGCATATACTGTATTGTTTTAGAATAAAAATGGAATAATGTTTCTGAACCATTTTCAGTCATCCGTTCAAAAAGGAGAGAGATGTTCCAATGTAATTACTCCCTTAACATAAATTCCATGAAAGTAAAATATAGATTTGTCTTCTTATGAGTTGCTGTGTTCACTCTGTGGGAGACAAGTGTGAAGCGATGCAGTTTGCAAGCATTTGTTGTGTGAAGGGCTTCCAATCATGTGATGCTTACAGAACTTTTGACCATGTGATGTAATGTGGTGTAGAGCCTTTCCATCAGCATGCTCTTATCAGCACCCACCAGAAGAGTAAGTTACCCCACCCAGACCTGGCTGTAAACACACAGCAAGCACACAGTGTCAGTGGGGTAAAAATAACCCCTCAGACAGTTTGTACAGTCACTCGAGCCCCCAACTCTTTACGTACCTTAGACCAAAACCTCACACTCTCTAGTTTACACTCACATACTCTCTCAAACACACACACACACACACACACACACACACACAGGGACGCATTTAGATGTTGCAAATCCATCTGCTCTACTCCTTTACCGCTGTGTAATGCCGAGGGTGGGAAACCTCAGCTGGAAACAGTCACAAGGTTTGTACAGAGGTGCCAGGTGGACAGCAGACGGAGACAGGCAGAACAGGGGGTTGAGGAGGGAAAAAAAGGGGTTACAGCAGGCAAGACCAAATGTTTACAGCAGCAGTGTTGAATGATATCACCTATAGTAGTACAATGGTGTCAAAAAACGAAAAGTTGATTTTAGCAATATTGATAATCAGTAAAAACTGCAATGTATGTAATTTGCTCACTGCTCACAATAAATTGTTTTTCCACACAGTTTGAAAGTTCAGTGGACAGGGGAAAGAGCATGAGCTTTCTGTGTTCAGCTGTAGCTGAATCACAAATTTTAAATCTGCTGGAAGGTGATGACACTTTCATTAGGAAGTCAAATTGGATTAGAATAAATGCATTCAGTTTTAACTAGTTTTGGTCTGTCTGATTGCTGAGAATCTCTGAGCATGAGACTAGCTTACTATGAGGTAAACAAACAAACAGTGCGACTTCTGATTCTAATTTGGAAGCATCATGTTGTTTTTCCACTTTGTGCAGTGCTCACCCGCTGACATGAAAGTGAGCACCACTCTCTAAAGAATGAGGGAGAATTTTCAGTGGACACCAGAAAGAGAGGGAATTTGTGTTTTGCTGTAGGTGAATTATTTAAATGAAACTGTAACTCTGAAAAGCCTAGATTTTTATGCATAGCCCGTTGTCAAACGTTACACGCATTCTCCAATCACAACACAGATCAGCAGCTACTGTACCATATACTGGCTAGCTGGTGATGCTGCAAGTTATGGAGATATCTTAAATGCTAACCAAGTTAACCTGTATCTAAAATCAGTGCATTTCCCCATGCATACTGTGACATTTGCAAGTAAAATACAGTATCAGGGACAGTCTCTGTGCTATCTGAGCATTTTTAACCTATGATGTGTGGGTGGTAGTAGAGGGAAGCTGATATCATTGGTCAATATTCTTTTTCCCTGCCTGCTGGTACAAAGTAACTTAGGCAAAAATCAAATCAGATGTTTTAGAGGCAGGTAAACGTAACCATATTTGAGAAACAAGAATTTAGTCTTATAATAACCATAATATAATGAGAAATCATGAACCAACCAGCTAACAATGGGTAAATTTTGATTTCAGGATGACTTTTATAGCATATCTGGGAGGCGGACATAAGCAGACATCTACATTTTGTGATGTTACAATTCCTCATACTTGCATACTGATACAATTAGGAGTTCATCCATGGAAATAAAGCACTGAGTAGAAGTTAAACACTTGAACTTTAGCTGAACCTATGCACTCTGATCTCAGGGCACTAAAAAAGAAAGTGTTTGAAAGCACAGCAATAAATACTAAATACTTGATGTAATACTAAAAGAAAAAGAACACAAAATCCAAAACAACAAAATCAGGTTCTTTCAGCACAGATTACTGGTTTTCAGGCAGCATGGATTCACAAACTTTAAAATCATTTAACACTGATATATTTGAAAAGTTCTGTAATGACCTTTTTCAGTATCACTGCGCACTAGGCTGGAGTCAGGAAAGCAGTTGGAGCAAGTCAGAAACTAAATATTTATCCTTCAGAGGAAGCAGAGAATAACACTAGTGCCATACTGAAGCCAGATATGGCACCTTACACCAAGTTTTATTTTAAAATTCCTTTGGAACAATTTTAGCTGGCCTTGGCTCACCTACCAACAAAGGAATGGACAATGTGCCTTTTCCCATACAGTGAAAGCTGGTGAGGAACAAGTAGGATGACCTTTCAGAATGACTGTAGGAGAAGGCTGCAATCAGCATGTCGAGTTCAGCAGTCTACGTGCCAATACTTCATCTATAACTAGAGCGGGATTATTTAGCAGCTCTGCTTACCTGGCTGCCTCCCCCAGTCCCAGGTCTCTATGATTGAATGATGGACAGATGACAAAGACGCCTCCTCTTCCTCTTTCTTCTCCTTATCATTGCACTCATCCTTCTTTTGAGCACCAGCACAATCTGCAGAGTCCTCTGAAGACGGAACAGAAAACCATGGGAAATGCTTACTCTATATACAAAAAGCTCGAAGCAACTAAGCCAATTAACAAGTTTATAGTAAATGTAGAAACAGAAAAAAAAACATTGTGTGGATAATGCTTTTTACCTGGATAGGCAGATTCTTCCCTATCAAAGACAATCTCCTCATCCTTTACCATTTCATTCCACATCTCACTGAGTCCCTCTGGAGAAAATGCACGCTGTAACACAACAAAAATACATCACTTGTGGCCTTTTCTGTTCTAAAATTACCTGTAAGTAAGTGCATATCAATCACTTTTTGGAAGGTTATGACACGTTCATCTGAGACCTTAATTAAAAGAGAACGAAAATATTCACTCTAAGCATGTGGTAATCTAACTGTGAACAGAAAAGGACAATATGATGTCACCCATCATGACTGTCTCAAGAGAGTCATAACACTAGAGGCAAAAAGAGCTCAATCCTAACTTTGAAGCATCATGCAGTGTAAATATTAATATGCGCCGATCTGAACGGGAGAGGGCACTGATTCTTAAATATATTAATATACTGAGGAGATATAAGGACTCCAATAATACTCCAACATTGCCCACAACTATTCACAATGGCAAGTATAAGTACAAAAAAAGGAAGGGGGGGGGGGGGGGTGTTACAAAAATCATGTGTTGATTCAAATATTTGCAGAACAAATCTCTCCTCATACAACAGAAACCACTATAAACAAGAATCCTCACAAAAACAACAATATAGAACCAAATTTGAGGTTACAGCCTAAAATGTAGTTTTCAGGCTTTTCCATGAGACTTAATTACACCTTGATCTAACTCATTTAACAGCACATCAATAAGTGCTTTTATTTGGGTTGTAAACTCTATACTCATTTAGACTTAGTCACATTCAGACGACTCATTACACTCAGTGCTTGCCATCTTGTAAATACAACAAATCTGTTTCATATACTATGTAAAAATGCAAACAGATCGGCTTTATTTCTACTCTTATACTTATAAATAGAAATAAAAATAGACATTTTTTCTGCAGAGTACATGCAAGTTTATGTGAAATTATATGTCTTCCTATTTCCATTTGGGAATTTCCATTTGGGATCAATAAAGTTTGTTCTTTCTTTCTTTCGATCTTTCTGTCTGTCTGTCTACCAAAGCTTTACTGAAGCACTTTTTTTTTTTTTTTTTTTACAGCAGACCTTTCCACAGACAACAGATGTGGGTATTTTTAGGCCTAATTATATGGCCATAAAACAGAGATCAAATATACATTTTTTGCACCGATTTGCCATATTTGATCAGGCACTTATCAGATTAATGAATCATAAAAATGTACATAACTCCACAGCCTATAAAATAAATACGCACACGGTCACCTTTGAAAAGACCATTGACTGCAGTTTTTATGCTAATTCCATATATTTCACAGGCTGACATTCAAAGACTAGTCTAGACAAAGCAAAATCATTTCTTGCTGCAGTAGTAATCCCAACTTTCAGTCAGTGAACACTAAACCAGTTCCCCAACTGCCCCCCACCGAACGAGAGAAAAGTCATCCTGCTCATACTACAGAGAACAATAGCAAAGCGTTAGGCAGTGATGCCCATTTTAGTGACTTTGGCAAGTCTCAACAGGGAAACAGCCATCCTATTTTTGAAAGAAGTGCTCGCTTAATACCATCATGAGAATAGACATGCAGAAAAAAACTATGCATGACACTTGATACAGTTGAGTTCTGCTTAGCGTAAAAATAACTTTTCATTATCCCCTCCTTAATTTCAGTTGCACTGTCAACGCTTGGTAGAAGCTGAAGACGCTGCAATTAATTAAATTTTACAGTTGTAAAAAAAAACAAAAAAAAAACAAAAAAAAAAAAAACAATGAAGGATGAGACATACAATATCATTGTTTTTCATAAATCCATGTTAACTCATGACTGATTTAACATTGGTGATTCCATCAAAAAGAACAGGCCCCAGTCTTTAAAACCAAACTACTCAGTTTAGACTAAATACTCAAGTCATTCTCAATGTAACTGCTTACATCCTCCATGTAACTGCTTATATCCTCCAGGGACTCTATCTCAAATATTCAAGTCAAGTCAAGCTTCATCGTTCCTTCTCCTCATCAAAGTCAAGTTTTGAGTCAGAAACAAAATATAGCTCCACTGGAACACGATGCTATGGTGCTTACAGTTTAACAAGAAACAACCATCATAATATATCATAATTCAAGACAGCAAAAAAAAAAAAAAAAAAAAAAACATGCACTTAAAAATTCTAATTTCAAATGTCAAAAGGGGAAAGAGAAAATTACATCAGACCTTGGGATGTTTCCATCCCACATATGACAAAATTCCTTATTTATCGTAAAACAAATCCAAAACTACAGAGTGTCCAATGGAAACATCCCTATACTCGTTCTTATATTGGACAGATGTCACCCATTTTGGAAAATCTTGCTTTGTGACAGTCAGACGTCAGTGGATGCTAATTATGGCCATAACGGAAAGGGACTCCTTGTGCAATATATTGTTAAATGTTAGCCAACACAGTTCCAAACAGGGAGAAGTATTATGTTCACCAGTTGATTACTACCAGGAATTCCTAACACATCCAGTACCATCTCCCATATCAGACAGACTCTAAAAACATAATTTATCAAGCTCACAAATGCAGACAACTCCATTTTCACAACCTGAATTCATGAGATGACAGATGCCATTATGGGACACAAAGTACATGAAGAGCATCACTACACAGCCTACTTATTTTTACTGCCAGCCAGGCAAATACACAGCAACAGCACCCCATTTTTAATTTTATAAAGAGCGCAATTAGTATATTAATCTGAATACAACATGAAATACATATATTGACAATTTTATAAACAATACACATATAAATGGAAAATGGACTCTGTAACTGATACATTTAACGAAATGTGAAAATGTCTTGTATCATGACATACAACACATGACAGGCATAGCTATATTTAATTTTGCTGTAAAGACAGCTACACCACTCCAGAGCATTGGCTAAATCTCTTCATACTGAAACGTGGTTAGTGAATGTCCTTAAAAGTCTCAAAGATTCCTGTAACATGCTTGAAACAAAGTGTAATGAGGTGTAATTTATTACAATACTGAAATTAAATATATTGCTCACAAAAACAAAAAGAGAGCACAGATCTAATAACCAAAATCACAAATCTACTACCCATCAAAAAACAATTTATACCGCTTTATTTTTCCACAAATAAACCACAACAACAGATAACAACTCCAATAACAGGGCTTAACATGCTTTTAAACAGCAGTATTTCTTCGGTAGTGCTTTCAGATCAGAACAGCTTGGGTTGTACTGTACCTCTTCTCTCTAAGAGGAGACATCATCTCCAGTTTTAGGTGTCACAATAACTAAGGCTACTCGGTAAGAGCACACACTGCATTATTAGAAATTACTGACCCACAAATAACTAGATGATTATCCATGCTTATGTTATGCAACACTTAGCCTGCCTGTTTTTCAGCATATGCGCTGGCCTAGAGCTCACTAAAAAGTCAGCCATCACAATGTAATCTGTAAAGAGAGATATCTGCAATGTTTCACATGATTCATGTAAAGGGAACAGCATTATAAATGTTCAGTATTCAACTATATTTTGATCACGTTCACCTGCAAATCTATCTTCAGCCATTTGTCATGGAACCGCAGCTGGGCATCCAGGGAAAAAGAAGGAGACGGCATGTTTTCCTCTTTCTGCCAGGCTGCAAATGCAGCCTTCCCTAGATTAAAACACACACTTAGGAAATGAGTGCAGTCTTTTTCCTAACACAGTTTGTTAAGAACAGAAAACTACCAGATCACGAATCGTAACACTACAATAACTGACAGACTCACATTCACTACACTAAATGCATCTACCTGAACAGTGCATACATTTAACATCACATCTTGTCTTATATCTGGGGTTAGATAACAGCTATTTCAGTTCTGCAGCTTTAGAAGATTTATCACAGTTAACAGTCTTAAAGATACATTCCATAAACCCTGTTCTGCCTTACAATACATGTGTTTAAGGCAGGGGCCATCAGAGCCCATGTTTCAGACGTCCCAGACTCCAAAATGATCTCAGCAGCACGGAGGGAACAAGTTAAGGTTAGTGCAAATATAACTGGCTCTTAGGGCAAGTAGGTTAGCTAGCTACATTTCAGCCTAAGAAAGACTGAAGCATCACAGTTTAAAATTAAACCTGTGTAACTGCTGCGGAGAATAATTTATTAAAATAAACAGGGTGTTGGCGTGGCCTGCTCACACATCCCTGACAACAGCTAAAGACGCTCTGACAAAATCAGACATAACAGCAAGCATCGTGCTAAAGAGGCGTTAGTATGAGACGGCAGGCAGCTTTCTCGCTGCTCTCGGCGTGTTTGTTGGTGTGAGCAGGCAGTCCGGGTCAGTCTGTTAGCTGCCTGCTATCCGACTGACTGACCGTCTAACCCAGCTGTGAAGAGCAGAGCGCGGCTCTGACACTGGGCTGCCCTTCAGCTGCCCACACACGCACACCGCTGTTTTCAAAAAGAAGGTTGTTTTTCCCGTTACTACAGATACAAAGGCATAAACAACGCGTTTTACCTCTTTGGTTTTCTTACTGTATTCCTGTTTCTTCGGGTACCCTCACAAGCTCTGCTGCAATTTAACGTCGGCCATGTTGTGTGATGACTGACATCTCTCGCAGCCAATCAAACTAAAGAAAAAGGAGGCGCTACGTCACCACAGGGGGCGGGGCAACCGGGTAACCTGCCAGCGCTTTCTCCCGGAGATGCAGCGAACTGCTGCTGCCGTGAACTTCATTAAAGTAGAAAACAACTTCAATAACGACTGAGAACAGCAGAGAAGTAGAAATTCAGCATCTCCTTAGCAGCAAACGGTGAAATGAATGTTTCCACCTGATTAAGCTTTTTTTCTTTTCTTCATGCGGACACCGCCACCTGCTGGTAGAGCATGAAAACATACAGCTCTGGGGGTAGAGGGGGGGTGGGGGGCGTGCATGATGTCATCATTATTAACATGAGTTTATAACTCATTTCTAGAGTCTATGTCTTATCAATCAAGTTTCTAATGCTATCCTCTTATGGACGGGGCAGAGAGGTAACTGAACACAAAGAGGCCTATTGGGAATATGTGCTCCGAATACAGACATTAAGTATCTGCATACAGTGCAAGTTAAAGGCAGTATTCAGAATACAGTGTTTTTAACTTGAACTAGAATTATTTTAGAATACTTACCCACTAAATAATCAAAAACATACAATCTTCAGAAGAAACGCCATCAGTGCTTGATTATTATCTAACCTAAGAAAAAGTTAACTGCTTCTTCACAAAGACTAAATTCCCACTAAAGCCTGAGCAGACTGATAAATTTTGCTTATGCTGATCAAAGCAATGTTTGCGAGTAAAAAGTTAGCATTGGCGTTGTGCTGAACTCCTACTGGGGGGACTGTGGGAGCAGCAGAGAATTCTGACCTTTATTTAATCAGAGGAATTACATAAAGAAAGACTGTAAACAGCGAGGAGCAGAGTAAATTAAGTGTTTTTTAAAAAACGTTTCGCCATTATTTAGGACAGTGTATTCAGTATCCGGGCTCTTCATGGTGAAAACCAGGCTGTGTCCTAATATTTGAATGAAACCTCCCTTGTTTTGCCTGATCTGTAGTTCACTGCCTCGCTAGGCAGAAGCAACGGCAAGCCCATAAGAAAGGAATTTTCATTCAACTATTTGGACAGCGCCCTGTCCTCATCAGCTCAGACAGGCACCAGAGAGCCATGACCATTACTGCCAGAGAGGCGCTGCAGCTCTGCGGCCATGCCGGCTAAAACCGTCTTCCGGCTTTTCTCTCATAGGAGCATCGCAGCTAAACCAGCTATGGAGGACGCTCATTTACCAGCAGTTGGTGTTGGAATAGCCATCGTGTCCAGTTTCGTCAATGGATCGACGTTTGTGCTCCAGAAAAAGGGAATACTGCGAGCTCGCGGGTCAGGTAGCTAACCAAGCTGACTTACTCTGTCATGCTGGAGTTTACTGCAGTAGGACTTTACACAAGTCTTCTTAAACGATGTCCCTGCTTAACATAACATTTTGCATGATCAGCCTACGTTCTGGCCTTGGTCAGCCGAGCTGAATGTTTGTTGTGAGTCTAACTCTTGGGCATTATTGAACAGGTAGGACTTACCTGGCTGACTGTGTGTGGTGGTGTGGGACACTTGCAAGTGAGTGAAATTTCACCTCTCTGCTTGAACCCTTTTAATGATTACATTTACGATTTTATGTTTGTATGTATTTTAAATTGTGTGCATTTATTTGTATATTATACATTCATGAAAATACTTAGCTTTTCCCCAACAGTGATAGTGGGTCAAATAGGGAACTTCCTGGCTTACAATGCAGCACCAGCAGTACTGGTCACTCCTCTTGGGGCCTTGGGTGTCCTGTTTGGGTGAGAAAATGCTGTTTCTATTTTTTTTTTCTCCATTTGACTTTTGGGACTAAATCCGTGCTGTTGTTGGATTAATAGTGATTGTATTGCATGATTTATTTTACATTGTAGATTGTGCCAAAGTACAGGGCTTGTTCTGTGCTGATGATACTTGTTTTGCAACACAGAGCTGTCCTGGCCTCCTGGCTGCTGCAGGAGCATCTGAATATCCTGGGGAAGCTTGGCTGTGTGTTGTGCTGCTGTGGTTCAGTTGTGCTCATCATTCATTCTCCTAAGTCTGAGAGTGTGGCATCGAGAGTTGAATTAGAGGAGCGTCTTCTGGACCCAGGTATGACTATAAAGCCCAGTTCTGTAACTGTTTTACTGTTACACCATATATGACTACTGCAGTTTTTTCTAAACCTGTCTCTGAACATTTTGGAGTCCCTAAACAACATCCTACTTTGGCTTCCCCACCTACCCCATATTAGGTTGGGCATATTGATCTGTAAGAATGAGAAATTAATGTGTAATTCTTTTTGACCAAGGTTAAACCTGTGCAATACAAAAATCTGCATGCTAGTGTGGCCCTCTTGTGGCCTAAGCAATTGCTCATACCATTCAAATTAAGATGCTTTTGTTGTTGATGTTATTGTGGTTTCCATTATAGACTTGTGTGTTTTATGTCTTTTAGTGTTTCTAAGCTACATCACACTGGTGGTCCTGCTGCTGGTTGCACTGATTGGCTGGCTCTCTCCAGCTTATGGAAAGTCCAACATCATGGTGTATGTGGGCATCTGTTCCCTGTTGGGGAGCTTTACAGTGCCCAGTTGTAAAGGCCTGGGTCTGGCTGCAAAGGATGCCTTTAGTGGAGACTTCACTACAGACAACAGAGCCATGTACCTTTTTCTGTGTTTGCTGGCAGTTCTCATAGTCTGCATTCTCATCCAGTTCACTTTCATCAACAAAGCCTTGGAGAACTTCAGCTCCAACATGTTTGAAGCGGTGTATTATGTGGTATTCACATCTTCTGTCATCCTAGCCTCTGCCATCCTCTTTAAGGAGTGGGAAACATTAGGCCTTTTGGACTGTTTGGGTATTCTGTGTGGATTCACCACAGTATCTGTGGGTGTTACTTTATTACGCATATCACAAGAAGCTGTGATCACATGGACTCCAGCAAAAACAAAGGAGGAGTAAATAGCAATACTGATTTTTTTTCCAGTATAAATGTGCTACAGTGTTACAGCTGAATTATACCAACCTTTCATCATTTCTGTATAATCTAGTCTTTGAGATGTAAACAGTCATTCAGAGTGGTTCGATGTAGAATGGGTCATTGTAGAGAAACTTATTAACTCATATTTCTGTACCATGCAAATATAGATATTTTATTTACTATCCAAAATAGTCACTGAACATGCATGTCTTTTGAGTTTTTATATGTAATGTAAATTATGGTAAAATAGTTGTAAATCTGGAAAAAAAGGTTTCTTTGCTGTTTTAGGCCAAAAATTGTAGTAAGACGGTGTCTCAGACATTAGGCAGGGTATTAATAAGCTCTTAATTTAATAGTTTTCTGTGAGGAAGCTTATAGATGCCTTAAACATCCGATGTCTGGTTCCTATCACCACCACTGTGAACAGTTCTTGAAGAACTTGGAGCCTCTAGAACAGAGCATTTCAAATCAAACCCCTCTGGATGACTTTTCATGTCTTTATCGTTTAGTAATGCAGACATTGTTAAGAATGGATGAACTTCTAGTTTAATACACTTTTACTAAAGGCCTAAACATGAGCCAAACAATTAACTGCTACCTTTTTATAAACATTGTATTTACACATAATTTGTACTTGAAACAGGGGGTCTGTCAGAAAGGAGTTTCTGAATCATACCTCTGACTTGATAACGCTGGCTTATTTATAATTTATAACTGCTTGATTGTAAGATGATCTTAAACACTGCTTTTACAGTGTGTAAAATCTTTCATTTTTTATTATTTTAAATCTTTCTTTTTTTTTAAAAGATGTCTAAAGATCCGTGTATTTGAAATACAGTTGTTTACCTAGATGCCTGGACTGTGGGCCAGAACCTGTACTGTCTGCTGAGTATTCTTGGTCTGCACTGTATGAAGCACTTTCAAGGCGTGCTTTGGAGTACAAACTATTCACAACATACCAGACTTTGAAGTAGGCCACTGTGCTGTGAAGTGTTGTAACTCGTCACACTGATTCTGCAGCGTGGGTCATCACGTGATCTGCTGTGACCTATGGGACAGTTAAATTCTGGAGAGCCACAATAAAGTTCATTACGGGTGTGAGAAGCGTGCACACTCATGAAGCACTGCACAAGTATAGGGATGCAATAGGGATGTGTGAGCTTTTGCCCATTCCTCAAAATTGTGAAGGGGCAACAGGCATTACTCAGACGACATTCTTTTGATTTATTGTGGCAGTATTAGTGTTCAGTTATTGTTCAATATCCTAAAATTACACATGTTTATTAGTAGAAGATTTTGATATAACTTTTTATAATAAACTTAACTAAATATCCAAAGGTTGTTTATTATTGCTAATGAAATAAAACGCAATACATTTGGTTTAACCCCAGTAAACATAATGGTCAAAATCCGTGTTACTCAAACGCACTGAAGTCTTGTGGATGCGAAAGACAAACGCTTTACATGAAACAGAAACAAGTAGTATTATTTACACCCGTATTCCGAGAACCCCGCCCTTTTGCGCGCGGATTGGCCAATAGAGCATACACAAACAGTGCTCCGATTGGACAATTGCGAAGTCGTTCACATCACCTTGGCAACCGTAGAACGCAATGGGACGCGTGAGATTTAACTGAACTACTGATCTGAGCAAAACGAGCAGGTCATATTGTCTCTTACAATTTAAATAATTAAACTAACCTAAATAAATGATACAACGACCAGGTTCAGTATAGCCATTTTTCCATTTCAATTATACTTCGCAATCTCCTTGCCAACTTTTTTGTCATTTTTGTTGTTTCAGTTGGTGATCAATAAAATGACCAAAATTAGTAGTTCGGCACATAACTTGAAAAAAAACACCAATACTTTCCCAAGATGTACTAGTCAATCCCAGCGCAGGGCCCGGGGCTTGTCGGAATACGGGCAGAAAAAAAACTACAACATACAAAACTATTCACAGGCTTTACACAGTGACATGACGTCGGAGCGACCAATCAGACGGTCGCTGTAGCGCAGGCGCAGTTCCCTGCCCTTTCACCGTGTGGGTGGAACCACAGAGGTTAGCAGGGGAACGTCACCTGCTCTCTGCGCCAGGAACCCGCAAAGCAAAGCCAGACAATGGAAGTCTTAGTGTCTGGGCCGTGCTCGCTGTGACGCCGGTAAACTGACAGGTATTTTGAAATCGACCTTGTGCGTGAAGCCGCATGGATGCCTGAACTCAGGAGGGCAGTTTCGGATGCCCGTCAGAGCTAGCGAGCCGCTCGGCAGCTAATCGCTAGTGCCTAGCTAGCTGGAACAGCGGCTTTAAACATGCTGTGAAACGGGCAGCTTTATGTCTCATTAAGTCATCCAGTTATTGGGCTTAGCACAGAATAAATTCCACGACAGGACGAGCATCGCCTTTGCTCAGCTCTGCTGAGGTGAATGTTAGTAGCTAATTTAGCCACTTAGGGTTACTATGCTAACGTGGTGGCTAACCTCTCTGCATGTCGCCCTGCTGTAGGTTAGCTAACCGAGCTAATGTGCTGAGTGACATTTTGCCGACTAAGAGCTTCACCCCGCTCTAGTCTGACTACATTCCTGACGAGTTTTCCGCGGCTCCCTTTAAAAACTTGTGCGGTATTTAGCTGGACGCTTATTATTTCCTAATTCCTGCAGTGCCCTGCTCAGGGAGTTAGGGATCCGTTTGAGATGGAGGCGCCCCTGCGGCTGTTTTCAGAGTTTGTCCCAGGGTCAGAGATCATTCCCTGTTATAGCGTGGACATATCCCAGGTCTCCGTCGTTATCCTCGCGTTTCGATGTGCAAGCCTGTCCCGATCAGATCTGTAAGTGGTGTTGAGAAGTAAATTTCGTCATCAGCTCCACGGTCACTGTGTTTGCTCTTAAGGCAGCCTAGCCTAAGTAGCAGCACTCACTTCCTCAATTCCTCAGATCGACGTCTGTTGACCGCGGCTGGTGGAGACACATTATCTCTCTCTCTCTCTCTCTCACACTCTCTCTCTCTATGTCTCTCTCACTCTCTTTCTGAGAGGTGTCGCTTTTTCATTTGGATATGAACGAAACGCCAAAATACGCCGAATGTATTTTCTGTCAGGGTCCTTATGGAAGTGGTGAGCTTACTTTTAATCGTCGCGCTGAGTTTTCTCTGCAATTAGTATGTACTGACTGGCTGAAGTACTGACTGGCTGAAGTACTGACTGGCTGAAGTACTGACTGCTTCTCTTCGTTTGTGTTAAGGCACCGTATCGGGACGGGAGTGCGTTACCGGAGAGCGCCTTCTCTGCCAGTTCCTCAATGTGACGGACGGAAGGTCTTTATCGAAGAGCGTTATGGGTCAAGACCGAGGCAAATACGATTTCTTCATCGGCCTTGCTTTGGCCATTAGCTCCAGTATATTCATCGGGGGCAGTTTTATACTGAAGAAGAAGGGGCTCCTTCGGCTCGCCAGGAGGGGCTCGACGAGAGCAGGTAAACATCTGCAGGAGACGAGGCTGAAGTTGGCTTCCTACTTTCCTGCATCTTGTTCGAATTTGTTCTTTCCACCTTAACTACTGCGCCATTTAAGGTGGAACGGGAAATTCGAATAAGAAACTGGCTCAAGCTTTGTCTGCCACAGTATGTTTTTATGGGCTAAGGAGAAATCACACGGCTTGCTTGTTCTCCGCCCGGGAGGTAAAACCGGTAAGGTGTGTTTGAGGTGTTTCGATAGACACTCCTTCTCCTGTGTGGTCTGATGTTCAGTGCTGGTTCGTCAGCTCTCCAGCCTGAGGGTGCGGCTCATTTGGGTAGATTATAGTCCACTTCACATGGCATCACCGCTTAGCCATGACTGTGTTTGATATTATTACATAAGGAGTCATTAACTGTGGTCCACCCTCTCTTCTGATTTTATGGTGAAGGTATAGTGGGGGGAATTGCCATGAACATTCTGTTACCACGCCAAATGGTTCAGTGTCTTCAAACGCCTCACTGGCAAATCAATCTTTCACCGTCAAGCATTGCACAGACTACTGTTCAGTAATCACCAGCTTTTTATTGGCACTTTAGGCTAAGATATGTGTTACAGTACCTCAGAAGTCAGGTTGCGGTGTGTACCTTACAAGCATAACATGCGTTATCTCTGCTTTTTTCCCCATAGGTCAGGGTGGTCATGCATACCTGAAGGAATGGCTTTGGTGGGCTGGCTTGTTATCAAGTAAGTAAATGTTTATTAACTTCTGCATTTCATTTTCAGAATGGCTTCTACAGTCTACTCCACTTCTTAAAGGGGCACTCTGGCCAAAATAAAAAATGTAACCATTGCTGTGTCTTTTGTAAAACCTGCCTACTTGCCTCCTACAACAGTGTCACAGTAGTCCAGAGTTGGATGTTATAGTTCAAAGACCAGGACAACCCCTTTCAGATGATGTATCGTGAGGGTGCAAGGAAAACTATAAGCACTTTTCTGCAGATACATAAACGGAGACTGAATTTTCCTCCTGCTAGCTGGCAAATGCAGAGGAAAGCCAGATAGCTAATGTTACTGCTAGTAAGCTGAATATGTGTGTTTATTAATTAAGGATGCACTGGTATGGGAATCGTGGGCCAACGCATTTTCTGTGCATATTTGCAGATTCTGATACAAAAATGTATAATATTCAGAGAATGGGACTACATCTTCCTGGATTAGTATTACAGAGAAATTCATCAGGGAATGTAAGATTTATCTGTAAAGGGTTACAGATGTGATGAAATAAAGAACATTAATACAATGTAACAACATAGACATGTTGTAGATCAGTAGATCAGTGTTCCCTAAAGATTCAGCTTAGTAGTAAAATATTCAAATAGTTAAAATATCAGCCAGGTTTAAACATCTGTCTGTTACTGATATTTTTGTTTATTGGCAAATATATTCAGATTTATACTAAAATCATTCCTGGTGTATTCCTTATATTAATCTAAAAATCAGGGAGATTCTTCACTGAAGTGGAGGGGACTCTGAATGATGCATTTGCACCATGCATGATGAGCACTGTAGAGAGAGAAAATTTAGGAATATCAGACAAAAAAGGGACACACAATTCTGAATTCTGTCAAAGCAATGAGAGAGGAATACGGTACTGCCCTACAGAGCAGAGAACACATTACATACTAGTTTTAAGCCAGAATGCCCCTTTAACAATACAGGACTAGAAGTGTTAGTAGCTTTGCTGGCCTATATGTATAATCTTAAGTGGTTGGAATGTTGTGGCAATGAGTAACACTTGCTCTGGTTTTGCAGTGGGTGCTGGTGAAGCTGCAAATTTCGCAGCTTATGCCTTCGCTCCTGCTACCCTTGTCACACCTCTCGGTGCTCTCAGCGTACTTGTGAGGTATGCTTTGCATTACAAATATATTTTGCAGACAGATAACTCAACGTTAAAAAAAAAGGATACCCCAAAAGTGCTTGCACAAATTGTACTGATAAAAACACTGTTTCTCTGATTATACTGAACTTGATGAAATTGCATGTGTAAAAGAACACATGCAACCTTCAGCCCATGGGGGCAGTCATGGGCTGGAGGTTAGGGAACCAGCCCTGTGACCGGAAGGTTGCTGGTTTGATCCCCTTGACTGACAGTCCATGACTGAAGTACCCTTGAGCAAGGCACCTAACCCCCAGTTGCTCCCCTGGCGCTGTGGATAGGGCTGCCCACTGCTCTGGGAAAGTCTGCTCACTAGCGTGCATGTATGTGGGTGTTTCACTGCACAGATGGGTTAAATCCAGAGGTCTAATTTCACAGTTTGCAAACACAGTGACATATGGTTGTAAATTCTATAATTGTAGAATGTGCAAGTCCTTTCTTTAACATGCTTTATAACTTACCAGCGGGTGGGATTTCTCTGTTAGCTTGATCATTTTGCCCTTATTATACTGACTACAATGCAAACTAGCTGAGTTATTCTTAGGCTATAGAATTGTGCATTAAAACTTTGGGCCCTGGCCATTTAAGGGCTTAATTCAGAAGGGATTATCCAGTAGCAGTGCACTTTACCTTATTGGATGGGGTGTCTTTTGGCTTAAACAAATAATGGAGAAACTCCTTGTTTTCAAAAATATTGTTCAGTTATTGTTATTGTATGTGCTATCAAGATATTTAGGTGTGTTGTAAGACATAACTCTTGTTGCAGTGCTGTCCTTTCCTCCTATTTCCTGACGGAGAGGTTAAACCTGCATGGGAAATTGGGCTGTTTGCTCAGTATCCTGGGCTCCACCACCATGGTGATCCATGCACCACAGGAGGAGGAGATTGACAACCTAGAAGACATGGCCAAGAAACTGGTGGATCCAGGTACGCTAAAACAGTGTTTGTGTTTTCATCAATAATAATAATATTTTATTTGATAAGTGACTTTCAAGACACCCAAGGCCACTACAATGAAAATCATAGAAAAGTGGAGAAGTTGGTCAGTTTGTTTGGAAAATTGTTACGAGCCTTTCCTCTTGAGCTTAGTGAAGGATTTCCTTAGTCAGAATTTCCATGTGAATAGATGGCTTTTGTCATTTGCATGTAGAATTTATTTAGGTGAGGACTATATAATAGAACTGTGAGATTAGCTGGCCTGAAACAAGAACATAATTACAATGTAGTGTGCAGAACTGAAGTCTGCAAGTGGAAAACAAGTGCCATATTTAGACATAAATGTAAGGCTATCAAACAAAATGTAGCAGGTGAACAGTTATGTCAGTAAAAGAAACCAACGACAGTTGTACCATATAATGATTCTAATGAACTGCTGTCCTCATGACCAACAACCTTCCATTGTTTCATTCCAGGCTTTGTGGTCTTCGCAACATTCGTCATCATCATAGCTCTAATTTTTATCTTCGTGGTTGGTCCGCGCCATGGGCAGACCAACATCCTGGTCTACATCACTATCTGCTCCGTTATTGGTGCCCTATCAGTATCTTGCGTTAAGGGCTTGGGCATCACTATTAAGGAGGCCATTGCTGGTCAGCCTGTGCTGCGAAACCCTTTGGCTTGGTTGCTACTCCTGAGCCTGGTGGCCTGCGTCAGTACACAGATTAACTATCTGAATAAAGCACTGGACATCTTTAACACCTCTCTGGTCACACCCATCTACTACGTCTTTTTTACCACCTCTGTGCTTACCTGCTCTGCCATCTTGTTCAAAGAGTGGGAGCACATGGGATATGATGACATCATTGGAACACTGAGTGGCTTTGTTACCATAATAGTGGGCATCTTCCTGCTGCACGCTTTTAAGGATGTTAACGTGAGTCTGGCTACGCTGGCTGTCTCCATCAGGAAGGAAGAACGCAATGGGCCAGTGTCCAACGGGGTGGCAACCCACAGCCATACTTCCTACGAGCTACTGCATAATGACACTTCAGTGGATTTTGAGGACAGAGAAATAGGTTTGCCTTTTGATAGTATCTCCAGACGAAATGGCAGTACAGCCTCTTAGGGCCAAAAAGGGACAAGATCTGAGCAGCTCATGAGTGTGTTCTGCTGTGTGGACATCTAGTATTCTTACTCCCCTCAAATCGGAAAAAACCCTAAGACAATCAAAAAGGCAAAAAATGACTGATGGACCAACTGATTGTACTAGTGTTTTTTTTTCTTCTCTTTTTCCTCTTATGCCTTACTTTATGTTGGACATTACTACATTGTAAGGCTTCCATCTCATTCCTCATGTAGCACTGTAAATATACACCTGTTTTTAAGAGCCTTTTGTTATACTTTATGTACAGGTATTACTGTACATGCACTGAATTCTAATTTTCTTTCTACAAAATCAACTGATCAGCTGCTTTCTTTGTAATAAACTCATGTGGAATCTTAGCAAAGCATACTCACGTTGAAGAATCTTAATGAAAAATGAGGTTTGTTACGTATTTATTGAATTAAAATCAGAGTACAATCATTCAAATACAAAAGGCAAATGTTAAACATGAGTAAGAACTTGGTTATTTTTAAACGTTCTTTTAAGAATGGGGGAGGGGGGCATGCAGTCATTCCAACAATACCAAATAGAAAATATACTATAGATCTTTTACCACAGCAAAACTTAAATAATCTCTTGATAAAAACCCACTTGGCTATTTCCCACACTTGGCTATAACTTGGAAGGAGTATAAAACATGAGTAGCATTGTACTAGATGACATGAAAAAAGTAAAGGCAAGTCATTCATAAGAATAAGGCACATTGTGTATACAAAAAAAAAAAAATCAACTTCGAAGACAGTGTTTAAAACTGGGCCACAGAAGTCCGCTTCTTACACCTACCATCTTTGGGCTGGTCTACCAAAGCCTTAGTCTTAGTTTTACACAATATCAATATTGCAATCAGTGATTGCTTCATAAGCAGGTCACCTGACAAATCACAAGCTGATTTACTGGCTCTATGAACACTATAGGCTTAGGTAATGTAGTTCCTCTGACAGAATGTAATAGTGAATGTACTAGTAACTGAAAACTGGTCAACTACATTAGATGTAGTTTGCTGTTTTGCTGGTGCCTTGTTAACAGTACATCTAACTTGCACCAATCCAACAAGTTTAATTAGGAATTGGCTTAAAGTAAAAAGTGATCTCAGTTGCTGGCCAGTGATTGGTGGATTGGTGGCTGGAAGCATCGGACATGTTCCACTGGCATGTTCTCTCCATCGCCGGATTTCAGGTACTTGTTCAGAATAGCAAATATCTCGTCATTTAGAACTTGGAACTTGCGAATGCGGTCAACCATTTTCTTTAATGGCTGAAAGAGAAGAGAGATATCAGTTGGATTGTGGAATATATATATGGGCTGTCCGGTTAAGATTTTTCATACTGACACTTATGAGTTGCACCAGTTACTGTTATGAAGCACTGGCACAATCTCAGAAAAGGGTAATAGTTAAGATAAGCTTACCACACTCTTGATGATCTCATCCTTGCCGTCATGTTTCTGCACTTTGAGCAGGTGGTAGCTGAAGTCCAAGATGTCAAAGCGTCGCTGCTGACCCAGCAGGGTGATAATCATACAGCCTGCCCAGTTCAATCCGTCTCCAAAACACTGCCTGTAGATGAACAAAATGGTCTTTTTAAAATGGAACTACTATTTTTACATCTGCAGTTCTTTCAATGCCTCCATAGAAACTGTGTAGCCCATACAAGAAGTGTCTAACATAGTTGGGTCTACTACCCCTTAGCAACGTGTACTGTATGTAGTCCTATGCACAAATAGTTTCCTACCCTATTAATCTCTCAAACGGCAGGCTTATCAACCATAAAAGTGATGCATGAATTAAACAATCACAATTTCCAAGGGGTAGGACCAGTTTTGTGAGAGAAAAATCACTCCTCTGAAATTCCTAGACACGTCACTGACTGAATACAAATGTTAGCCTAATCAGGGCGTTGTTAGAAACACAAAACAGCGGGAGCAGCTGTATACCAGGACTTTCCAATGAGTCACTGAGAAACTGCTACATGTTAAACTATAAGCTAATGTGGGTCACAAGTTTCAAATAAAATAACTTTTTTTAGATTTTATGTTCCTTAAACGATGCAGCAGTTCTAGTCTGGCACATTTAGACACAATAATATAACTGCTTCAAAACTACAGCCTCTTTAGGAAGCCTTCATGCCTAGAAATTAGCATCTCTCCTGAGGTGTGTTTTGGCCAAGTTTTGACCTTTATGGCCCAAGCTGAAAGCCTTGATCTAACAGATATAGTTTGCCACTGGAAGGCCTGGGCCTTCAACAGGACCCTACAGTTCAAGGGGTTAAACAAGAGATGAAGTAAGAACTGGATTGTTTCTGGGTCACTCACTCCACAGTGAACTCGTGGGCTCCTACAGGGATGCAGTACACGAACTGCATGGCACTCCACAGCCGATGGAACTCCACACACTCATCCACGTGCATCACACCATTGCTGGGTAACGGGCCGCGCCAGATAGTGTCGTCCAGGAAACCGCGTATGCGGGTCAGGATAACTTCAAACATGGAGAGTCCACAGCACAGCCTCTCTTTTGTCAGCAGGTCTGCCTCACGAGCAATGGCAATTTGCTAATGGAAGGTGTAAATAAATAAGGCTTTAAAGTTTTTCCAAGAGCCGGAGTTCTATTTTCATTTTTTGACGACTCAAAATCCAAAACAAGCAATCCCTAAAACAGGGCACGAGAAGAACATTTCCTTTAGCTACATTTACAGTATAAACTCTTTAGGCTCATATCCTACATTTTTCTTGTACTTTAATTTCTGCAGTGCACTTTTTTATATGGGTTTATGCACCAAAATAATTTCTAACCATTTATTTTTACATGAACATTTTCCAACCTCTGGTTGGATAATGGTACATAATTGTATTAATATTTATTTCCAAGTAATTTTGGACCAATTCTATTGGTCCGTTCATCATGAAACTCGGACACAATGGTGAGTGGAGTTTTCAAATTATGGGGAAAAAAAAGTACACATTTGCAAAAACACACACACAAGGATTTTGCATGACAGCAATGATATGTAAATAATCTCTATTCTGATTGGCTGGCCTATACTGTACTCAAAAAAGTTAAAACCTCAGTGTGAAGAGAGGAGGTAAAAGTATGCAGGCTGAAGAGGCAGATATATGAATCAGCGTTGGTTTTTCAGGACATCATTAAAACAATGCACTCTAAACAGGCTGTGGACTGTATGGACTGTCAGTGAACAGTACGTTTTGAAACTGTAGCAGTGTTTATACATCAAACTCACAGCAGCATGGAACCTTTACAATTAAACTTTCTATTGAACATCTAATGGACCAACTGCGATTAAGCCTAGTCCAAAACTACACAGCATTTTGAATAGAAATAGTCCAGAAATAGGCTTCAGCCCTGTCCAGGAATTTGACCCTTAATGTTTATGTTTAACCTTACATCCATCGAGTTACATGAACAGATTTCAAGAATGTTTATTCTCTCTCTAATAAAGTTACAATTTCAATAACAGTTTTCTTATGACAGCCACGGAACTTAGTGGAACTTGTTGCAGGAATAATCAAAATAAACTGCTAAGCAGGTTCATCAGTGATGCCTAAATGCATGTAGGAGTGATTTTTGAGTTAGAGTCTGCTAAGAAGGTTGGGGAGCTAAATGATTCTGTGCCCACCTGCGGAGTTCCCAGGCGCTCAATTAAAGGCACCAGATGCAGGGCAGTGTACTTGGCCTCCAGCCGCTTCATCTTAGCATCCAGGCGCTCACCCTCTGCATAGAGAAAGGAGGAGGTGCTTAATCTAAGCAAACAATTCACAAGGAACTAATTTCACAAGATATCTACCAAGACATTACACCATGAAGACAAAACCACATATACTTCACAACCACCCACCGCAAACATTCACACTGAGCCCTGTTTATATCTCTCTCACACTACACTAGACACATGCACACATTTGCATTTCAAATTACCTTTAACATGAACTCTCGGCAGAATGTTTTGGAATGGCGCAGCATGCAACAGGTCACACACTTCTTCCTGTGACTGAACCAAAAATGGAAATTTAAGTTAGAAACTATTAATGATTCAAATCAAACATCTGTAAAATGTTCAGTAGCAACACTGACAAGGTCAAACTTAAACATGTGACAAGCATGCACGTTAACAACACTGATATCAAGATGCCAACAATCAGCGCTCTTGAGAGTCAGGTTTCAAATACAAAGAAACACAATGGCACATTCTGATAAAGCCACCAGCATTCAAACGTTATTTATTTAGTGCCGACAAGTTGGTTCCAACTCATAGCGACCTTGTGGACAGTGTTTCTCCAGAATATCCTGTCTTCTGTTTTAGCTGGTTCATGATTCCTTTGACAGTCTCCATCCATCTTGTCGCTGGCCATCCTCTTCCTCATTTACCTTCAACTGTTCCTACCGTAACTGGTTTTTCCAGTGAACAGGGTCTTTTCACAATATGGTCAAAATAAGAGAACTTCATTTGGTGTCTGGACTTGGAGTGAAAGAGGAGCCTTGATTAGGCCAAGAATCATTTGTTCATTTTCTTTGGCGTCCAAGGTATATATTTTTATGTAAGACAGACTGGGGTGGACAATATTTCAAAAATATATTTTCATGATGCACAATACATACCACAATATTCCATTTGATAAGCTGCAACAGACAAAAGTAGTTCCACATTTATGAACCACCACACAAAACTTGAGTACACCGATTTGTTTGTTTTTTAATACTGTGCTGTACTAAATACAATTAAACAGGACGCATTATGAAACATGAAGTTGTTTAGTGTTGTTCAAACACTGAAAAAAGCACATTGTGGCAATTCATGACAATTCACGATGATCATGATAGTCACATTGCCCACACTTCAGACAGACAACAATAAAGATATCAGCGTCAATTAATAACACCAGGAAAAAAGCACAAACACATTTTCTCAACTGAAGCACAATCAGGTTGTTAAGATGTTTCGCTGACTTGTAGACTTCCGGTAAGGGGGAATTACTTGTGTGCTTTCAATCATGGCCACTAGATGGTGCTGGACAGACACAAACATTATGATAGTCTAATTTTCAGATGCTCTGAGCCACTGGCAGTCATGTCCTCACCCATGCAATCAGAACATTTCCACTAAACCGTTCAAGTGGAATGGAGAGCAGGTGCTGGAAGTCAGTAAAAACCATAAAGAAGCATCTCCTGCAAGTCTGAACATGACTGAAGATGGCACTGACTCTTGAATCCTGATCCAAAATGCAATGGGGCCTCTGAATCTTATGTTGGTTCAAAAAGAGCATTTTTGTCTGTGAAATAACACTGCGCTGTCAAGGTCTAGTGGCTCTCATAGGAAGACCTGATTTGCACTTGGTGCTAAAATGTACTACAAATGGAGCTTTGAGAGAAAAGGTGAAGTGTGTGTTATGTTTGTTTGGTGTTTCCTGTCTGTACGGATGCTTGGAAAATGATAACTGCATGAGAAGGATGTTTTGATTGAAATAAGGACTTGCTTTTGTGTAAACTGCTCTACTAAGACATGACCGATATGGGATGTGGTCTAATTGGGTGAGGGGTCACTTTGGCTACGTTTACACAGCAGGCAAAAGTGGCCTAAATCTGAGTTTCTCACCAAATCTGATTTTTTTGTTTAGCTGTTCACAGCTTTTGTTTAGCTGTATGCGACATCAGTCTGAACAGATCACGCTGCCGAACTGACCCGCATGCGCAAAAGAACAACACTTCACATTGACAGCTGGACTCATCACCCACAGTGTGTTCAAGTTCGCCGTAAAAAGGGCACGTTATTCTGCCACTTCTTTGGTTCGTGTCCTCGGATTCTTTAAACTGATTCTTCTCTTTCTCCTCTTTTTCAGATTTACATACATTACATTTTTCTCTTTTTTTTATATACTTCTTCTCTTTTTTGCATTTTGAGGTATTTCACATCACAGAAGTTGTGAATGGGTGTTTTTCATACATTTCAAATTTTGTTCTTAGCAAATTACCCAACCATTGCAAAGCAATCGCAGATCACACAGATTCATTTCCTTTTCCCTGCTGTGAAATCTTTTATCCCTCATTGGTTTCCAAATGTAAATTCATAGGAGGACCATTTAAATAATGAATACAACATTATATTTATTGTAATGTGCTAATGTCAACTTAATATAGATAACTGCCAATTCTGAAAACAACTTAATATGTCCACAATAGAATGTTAGTCATACGTAAGTGCCAAGTTGTCCAATGTAGACCATGTTACTGATATTTTTTCCAACCACAACACAAGGTCACTCCTTTGTCATGGAACAACAGCCCAGCTAATCTCCTAAATCATGTTTACTTGAGGGCTGCTGAATCCGAGGGACCTGACAGAACTTCCCGAAAAGGTTTTAGTTAAGCTTGGTTTCTAGTCTTACAAGATTTATTACCAGGGTTTTGCCCAAGGCTTTTACTAAATGTATTAGAAATGTCATCATCTACCATTACTTGTTGCCCATTTTCTTAAAAAAATAATTTTCTAGTATCCTTTGTTTCAGAGGCAGTATTGCTGCTAGTGTCTAAGCAGAAAATATCAAACTTTAAAGCAACATGAAAAAACAACAAGCAGAAGAAACACATGAGGATAGCATTCCAACTTATTTCTCTGACTGCTCATACACATGAATCATATTTGCTTATATACATGAATTGTCAAAGATCTCTTCCAATTCAAACAGCATCCACTGGCATTCAGAAAGGTTTTCTGTGTAACAATACTAACATTTCAGCCTTTTCAAAGTAAACTGTATAAAAGACCAAATATGACTGGCCACACATCAACAGAGACTGACCGACTGCAGCATGAGAAGAGCAGAGGTTGACGGTTGTGGAAATCTTTTGAAAAAGCAATCTAATCAGAAGAGATTTGACATTTTCAAAATACAATTTTCTTAGTATTTACTGTGAAAAACCTAAACCAACAGAAATGAAATTT
The DNA here is from genome assembly GCF_015220715.1 of Pygocentrus nattereri. Taxonomy (NCBI): domain Eukaryota; kingdom Metazoa; phylum Chordata; class Actinopteri; order Characiformes; family Serrasalmidae; genus Pygocentrus; species Pygocentrus nattereri. The sequence continues at coordinate 20,115,402 of NC_051236.1, forward strand.
GTTTGAAAATCTGCCCAGGTACATCAAGAGCTGCAAAAGTCCTCTTACTAAAGGAACATCACTTAAACAAATAATACAAAAATATTATAAGCAAACCTGGTTAATAAAAGGTAGTACCTGTGTATTTTTACGCATCAACTATAGTCTACCAGCAGCCACTGAGAGGTTCTTATTGTTGAAATATCTAACACTACAAAACCATGATGCTAAGCACGCTCCATTTTCAACTGATATTTTCACAGGGTTGTTAGCCGCTTCATTAAATCAATTTGATTCTCCCTCCTGTGCACAACCACTCAAAGCAGTCCAGGTGCAAACATCAAAAACACATCTGACATGACTTCTGTTTTCAGCTCAGAAGCAGCAGGACAAACTATACTGTGTTCAGAATAAAACCAAATACTGCCACATGAAGCACAAACAGCTGTGTTTCCATGACAACCCCCAGCAGGCTACAGGTAACCTCTCTCAAAAACGCATATCCTCAAAAGCAGGTGGGACAGAGTGCAGAAACCTCTCTCTTATATTATCTTTATGTTGTATGCACTGTGGCTATATATATATATATATATATATATATAGATATACATACATTTTCTCTTGCAGCCTTTAAAGACACAGTAAGACTCTTCAAAGACAGAACATGGACTCTCATTTGACAGCTGATACTTACACATTCTGGGACTTGAATCAGTGAAGAGCATGAGAGAGACCACCATTCTGTGCCACTAATATCCTTTGCAAAGTTTAGCGAATCTACTCAATGCAGTGAATGACGACAACAATGCTGTCTCTCACAGCACATAGAAGATGAATGATGAGTCTTGATGTCCACAAAGTTTTATCAGGGAGATGTGGCCAGGTTTGTCTGACTGTTTCAATATTCCATAAACACACAACATAAATTAAAGAGTAATACGGGAGGCTGAAGTTCCAGTTCATCTACTACATTTTTGTGGACTCTTGTGAACCTCCAGCCCATATTAGGGAGGTGCAAGTTTTATTTTGCTGTAGGTCTGTATGGTGTTAACCTACCAGGCTCTGTTCACTGAGCAGGCAGAAGAGCACAGCGTTGCCCACCTCCCTCAGGTTCTGGAAGCACACAGTCTTCAGCTCAGCATACTCCACAATGTCCTTCAGCTGGTGATGGAAAAACTCCAAGATACCTGCAAAGGACAAATTCAATGAGACTCCACTAATAGTTAATTATAAAGACTAGTTTTTAAACTACTGCAATTGTATGACAGCCAAAGCCATTTGAAAATTACATGACTAATTACACATGTACTTACACAATGAATTACATTCACATTCTTTAGCAATTCCCACTTTTCTGCTTGTTTTCATTTCATTTACAAGAAAATATACACATGAACTGGAATTCAAATGAATTTTTAATTATTTTATTACTTTGTACTATTTTCAATTAAATATAGGCTTTAAATTATTTGCACTCTGAATACACGTTGCATTCTGTTTTTTATTTACATTTTGCACAGCATCCCAAATTTTTTGGAAGCTGGGCTATAAACACTGATGTGTGACTGATCACTCCAGAGAACGTGTTTAATGCTGATGTTGCTTCCAGGCACAGTTTGGAACTCTGTAATGAGCAATGCAACAAAGGATAGGCACCGTATGCTTCAACACTTTGATGCCTCACTCTGTGAGTTAGTGTGATCGACTGCTTCATGACTGAGCTGTTGTTGCTGCTGCTGCTAGATGCTTCCATGTCACTACTACACAATACTAGCACTTAGATGACCAGGGCAGATGTTGCAGGGCAGAAAGTTCACAAAAAGATTTGCGGCAAAAGTGGCATTCTACGACAGTTTCATGTGTAAGGTCACTGAACTCTTCAGTATGACCCATTCTGCCACCAATGCTTGTTCAGACATAAAACGCATATTCTGGTTGGTTAATTGTAATATCCAAATTTCCCAACAGGATTAAAGAGGCCCTGGCTTTTGCTACCCTTTTTGCAAGGAGGAGGATACTGCTCAATTGGAAATCACCCCATCCATCAAAGGCCTCACAGTGGTTCTGTGACCTTCTGCAAACTAGAAAAGATCAAATGTTTCCCTAGAAATGTGTTTGTAAAATTTCAAAAATTGTAGGACCCTATTTCCTTTACCTAATCAATACCAAATTAATACACATCATTTATTTTTTTCTTCATTTTATATTTATTTGTTTCCTTATAATGCATATTGGTAAAATGTTGGAGAGATTTGTACCTGTTTAAACACGGTAAATTTGCATATTTCCACAAAAAAATCTAATTGAAGTAATTAATATAAAATCAACAACATGCCTTTCGTTATTTCCAAAAATAATTGTGACTCCTAAGAATAAATGCAGGATGCTTACCAAACTACAAAAATTGTATTTCTGGGCTGCTGCTAACAACGCAATTATTTTTTATCAGTAATATAAATAAACATAGCTTTGATGGCCACTGAATTCCCAATAAAGGCAGTACCACCAGTCACTTTCACTCTCTCTCCCTCCTCCTTATCCTCCTCCTGACTCGAGTCTTCTTTGCAACGCTCCTTTTACCAAAGCCAAGTGATGACCCCAGTGGAGTGTAACCTCTCACTATGGACAGCAACACAAACACTCAGCACTCAACAGTCAGAGGCAATTACCCAGCATGTTCAAGTGATAGGTGTTGAAGTTGAGAAGCCTCTCATTACAGCCAACAAGTATTGAATACACTTTGCTCACACCACACAGCAACCTGCTGTGCTATCTGGGAACACTCACTCCTGTCCAAAAAAAAAATGTTTTGTGTTTTTGAATGGGAGCTTATTTTCACAAACTCAGAGCTTCTACTTTGGTTGCTGTGTAACACAGAACCCTGCTGAGTAGCACAGAGAAGGCAACTCCGTTCCATCACCCACCTGGTGAGCCGTACTCATGGCGTGGGAGACGGCAGATCTTGGGCATCACTTCCATCAAGGTCTTAACATACTGCAGGATTGTGCCCTGGAGCTGCACCATAGAAACATTCAACTGTTAGCTCCATTTTACAGCCTCAATGTTCAAAACACTGCAAAAATAAAATTTCTACAATAGCACTATGCTATAGGATAATACAGTCAACTCTTTGAAAACATCTAAGCTATCCCACATTTTAAGGCAACAGTGACACTGCCATTTGATGTTACATTGCACAATGATCAGTTAAAGTCATATATGCCTTAAAGTAATGATTCAACAAAAAATACATTTGTACAGTTTTCCCACTTACCATAGATATAGTCAACCAATTCTTTAGTTCAGGTCTGAACACGAGTATTGCTAAACACTAGACATCCACAGTCACCCATATCTTTTCCTAATATTTACCCCCAAAACCTCTCTTAACCCACTCAACCCATCCAGCTCCTTATTAATATGATGCAGACTTGTCACTGGACACAGTACACATTACTGCGAACTGCAAAAATGAACAAGATTCCACCAACTAAAGATGCCAAATTTGGGCTCCAAACATGTTTTAGCTGGTTAACTAAATGGAAAACTGCAGAAATGTATTTTTTCTTGTGTGTAAATTAAAAGTTCTTACCAGACTCTTAACAACTTTCAACAGCTCCTCCATAACCACAGCGATGCCCTGGTATCCCAACAGTCTGCACACAGCCTTGATGTGGGGTGGGCCTACGAAGTTCCGGTAGAAGCCAAATATACTACTGTAGGCCAAGTTCAAGGCCTATAGACAGACAGACAGACAGACAGACAGACAGACAGACAGACAGACAGAGAGAGAGAGAGAGAGAGAGAGAGAGAGAGAGAGGGGGGGGGGGGGGGGGGGCACAGACAGATTGAGAATACTTCAATTACACGTTAGACTACAATTAAATTACAATAAACCCTGTGCACTCCAGGCAAGAATATGGTCTATTTTGTTATCTAGCATGATGTTTTGGAGATGTACATGTGCAGAACAATACAGTCTCTCTACAGGCTCTTTTACAAAAGACAATTTTGTAAAAGAAAATAACATTTCTACCTCAAACAATGAAGTCTGTATTCATGGACTTTGGTAGCAAATGTTGACTTTGTTTTGCTAGCCTGTGTGTGTCTACCTGTATTGGGGAAGTGGTGCTCAATGTGTTGGTATGCGTTTAAAATAGGTGTTAAATTCGCACATTGTATGTACGACAGGAATGTGCCATTGCGAAAGGTTTAATGCGATTGTCACTTCAGGGTCCTGCTGCCATGGCATCAGCAACACTTCTCTGTGTGAGCAGCTTGACTCACCACATACACTAAGCTTACGTCACAGGGCGTCAGATATTAGCAGATGTTGGTATTGATGCATAAGTACCAATTTACAAGTAAAAATAAGTACATATCCTCCACATAAAATGTGGTCTGAGCAAAAGTTATAGCACATTATATTTTTTCCCCTCAATTGTTCAATTAAAAAAAAAAAGTCAATAAACGTGTCCTATTTAAGTTTATTCCCCATAGACAATGTTATTAATCACTTAGAAAATCACAATTTCACTGGGAGTATTCAAACTTTTGCATACAAGCATTGCAAGCAGCCTTCATGCTACAGACTGCAGACCCAGAGAGTCAAGACTCAAAAATATACAAGCAACGCAACCGACACAGAAAAGTATGGATATGAGAGAGAGCAAGTAAGTAACTGAGTGAGCAAATTTGCGTGAATTCATGATTCAAAGAAAATCAGGGGGAAACTACCACCGAAGGGAGGAGAATGAGAGGAAAATGCCTGAAAGAAAGAGTGAATTAGATGTGAGAAAGAGAGCAGGTGGTGGGGGGAGAGGGGCAATGAGAAAGGGAGTGGCAGTGTGTTCAGCTGTAATCCTTCTTAATGTTCCCTCTACTCAGACACACAGCGCGTCTCTCTCTCTCTCTCTCGTAGCGTTCTCGTTCACTTCCCTCTCTAACCTTGCGCTGTTGCACTGTGCAAAAACAGACTTTGCCACTGAGCATCACTCATAAGCCCAGCTTGCTACCACAGGTATAACGTGCCTAAACCATGCTATAGAGAAACAGCCACGGATCATCTTTTTTCAGACATCCGGCTGGACATACCATCAACACAACAGCAACAGAGTCACCAGTGAATTAAACCAGCCATCGTGTCTTCTCAGCTCTTTAGGTAAGATGATTTGTCTATTGGTCGCTCCAAGTCTTATCTTTTGTCACACTCAGAGTTTTCAGACTCTTAAAAACGTATCTTGTTGGCAAGAATGGGAACCTGATAAATTCTGATTTTTATTGACTTATTTTATTGTACATATGACTGTATAAGTAGGACTGTGGAATCAACATTTCTTTGGTCACTCGTCTACAGCACAATAGTTTGTGTGTGCACGCAGGTATGTTAGACAGATACAGCTTATCCTCATGCCTTATGTCTTATTATTTACAGTGGGCTATTATACTCTTCATTATTAGTCTTATGCCCAGGCATAATGAAACACTGAGCAAAAAAAGTCTGATGTCTCTTTTCCTCTTCATGAGCCGGGAAAAATACAAACTAACCAATAAAACTGGACAATTCAACCAGCTGAACCGCGTTCAATCTTCAGACCATGGGGATGTACATGGATTATAGATGAACAAGTTTTACATAACTTTAATACTGTGCACTTGCCCTAATGCATGTTTTGAATTGTATATGCACTCAGTGCCTCCACCACAAAATATGATGAAATTCCAAAGGGAATATTACCTTAATAAATAATCAGAAGAGTAGTTATTAACACAAAGTATATTTCTTACTGTTTGACCTACACAATGGTCAACAAATAGGTGCTGCTTCATGTTTCTGAGAAATCTCAATGACTACTGCTCAGAGTGATGATTATATCCTTGGTTCTGGCAAGCCAGCAATTCCACTGTCGCTGCCTACTGCTTATGGTCAGGTCTGGTCTTTACATAATCACAGTGAGCACAGTAAAGAGGTATTGATTCACAGCTTACAGTCTCAAATCCTCAGCATATCAAGTGATCGAAAGGTAAGGAAAAAAAAAAACAAGTAACTACCTAACTGTAACGAGAAAATAGGACAAAAATATACAAAAATAAACAAAAAGCCAAGTAAATTTTAAATCAAACTGAATTTGAAGGGGAATCACACCAATTATTTTATAATTCTGCATGACTAAATGGGTAGAGTGGGAGAGACAGTCATTCAGAGTGGTCTGATGGAAACTGTTCAAGGCTGTGACAGGAACCAGACATCAGATGACAGTAATGCTTCTAAATGCTTCCTCATAGAAAGGTATTACATGAAATGACAACAAATATGCTGTCTGAGACATTGTTTTATGATCATTTTCGATAAGGCTTGCCCTAAATGTCATTTTTAACCTTTGGTAGCAGAGAGAGACACTGAGAATGCTATAAGGCAAAACAGAAGAAAGGTTTTTGCATAGTAAATAAAATATTGCGATTCCTGGTTACCATCACCACCACTGTAAAAAAAAAAAAAAAAAAAAGTGTTGTTGACTTTTTCCACAATGAAGAGTTTCTCATCAAAACATTCTGAATGACTTTGTTTACTCATCAATGACTGAATTAGGCAGAACCTTTGGGGGAAAAAAGAAAAAGCCTTTAACAAAGCCCAAAAGTGCAAAAATAAATAAGAACAAATAAGAAGCTTACAAAGAAATAATAAAAAAAGGCAATTCACATCCTTTTATTGTCCTAATCTATGCAAAGTTATGGCAGACAGTGAGATTCCTAGAGATAAATCATTTCCCATAAGGCTTGTTTATTAAGTCATGTCTGTGCTCTGCACTGACACCTTTCATCTGTACCAGTAATGCCAGCGTCTGGCGACACAGTGCACATAGCTCAGAGGGCAGCTGTCTTTGAAGCTTCAGCCTTTGATCAAAAATTATGAACAAAGACCTCTGACACCATCAGATATAGCTGAATGTCTTCACTTCTATACAGCCTTTTTACTAATACATCACAAGATGGAATACATTCGCCCCACCTGCAGCACATTTCCAGGCCTCAAAATACCACAAACTTCAGCCAGACAATAATATACTACTGTTTGTAAATTCATTTTTATAAAATGAAATCTGTGACTAGTGTCTATGTACGGAATAATTCAGCTCTGTTACAGTCCTATTCCAGGCAAAAAAAATAATAACATTTTGATAAGAAATGTTTATGATTAAAAGTACAGCATTACCAAAGAGAATTCACATGAATATTCAACACTTGAAGTTTCTCACTGGAATTATAAACATGCTTGTCTCTTCCACTGCCATTCAAAAGGGAAAAGAGAGCGAGTCAGCTAGTAAGACAGGGCAGAGAGATAGGCATGAGGTTACCAACAAATATGTGAATATAAAAGACTATATGAATATAAAAGGCATATTACCAAGAAAACAAAGGTCAGGGTGCATCTTACACTTGGGATAGAACAATCATGACATGTTATGACATGTCAACACTTCTCTGTGTTCTCTCATTTATTTACAGCCAAAGCATCATTTTTAGGACACTTTTTTTTTTTAAAACAACAGGTAACAAAGTCAGTAACACTGTTTACTTGGTCTTTAGCCAAAGCAGAATAAATGAACACATGGCCTAAGAAATGCTTATATGGTTGGCTCCATTCATTTACATCAAAGTTACAACAATCAGTCAATATAAAGTAGGACAACAAATATCAGCCAATTTCAATCCTAGCTGATCAGCTGTTAGCTTGTGCACTCTCACCTTGCACTCGTATGAAGAAGAATGAAATACAGAGAGGATCAAATGAACTACTCCTACTGTTATTTTGTTGCTGGTGTATGTAATATTGCCACTGCCAGAGAAAATCACATTGGCTTTCTGTACAGAGATGAAGCGTAGCCTAAAGCGATACTTTAGTTTCAAAGGGTAATTTCCACTGCCGGTGTAATTTAGGCAATAACTAGTCTCCAGAAGGAGGAATGGTCCCAATAGTCCCTCTAACAAAGCTGATTAAACTTGGATATGCAATTAAAACAAAATAATCAATTAAAATTCAGTTTAATGAATCAGCACTGATTGGCTGGCAACATGCGTTGTTACTGCACGTTTGAATTTCTTTTTCTAGGCTTTGTTTGGCCTTTTTAGAAACTGATATGCAATTAATTAAATCTTTAATATATTGAAAGCATCCTTGTCTGTTCTTCCAGCAGTGTTACCTACAAATCTGAACTAGCCTCACAAAACTGTAAATAAATCTTCAGATCCATGAGGAACCAACATTGAACACTCTGAAGCACACCCCCAACCTTCAAAAAGAACATGATGATCAATGTGCAGAATGTTTCAGCCACCTCTGCCATCGTCAGCTGGCCCTCCATGCCTGACTGTGTGGACACCTTTTATAGTGTGATGTACCACCCCAACTGGAACAGCCTCATGATGGACTACACACGCAAGAGCTTCATGAGGGAAGAGAGGATTCCAGTAAGCCAGACAACAACGCACCTGGGCAACCTCAGTCCCCAGACTACCTACATCCTCTGTATTACCTGCCAATCTGCCAACCCTACAAGGGACCAGTGTAAGCTTTTCAGTACCTTGGACGAGGGCGCAGATCGTGGGGGAAGCCGCAGGGAGCTGGCTATGGGTGTGTGGCTGGCCAGTAGCATTCTGCTCTTCATCATTGCTGTGGTTCTGCTCTGGGCCTGCCTTCACTCCATATGCCCAGCAAAGAGGCACTCTGAGGGGGAAAGTCAACAAGACTCCACCCCACCCTGCCAAGCTCTGACGCCCAGGAATGATTACGGGGCAAGAGATGGCAGAGAGAGTCTGTACACACCAAGTTACAGCGAGGAAGACTCCCAGCAGGCAACAGTGATAGAGAACCCTTTTCACATTGATCACGGAGGAGCACCCGTCAATGGACAGTGCCATGAGCTCAAGACACTTGGAAACAAACAAAACGGCTGCCCTGAATTGGCCTGAACTAAAATAGCCACTGCTGTGCTCTGGATATTAAGATCACACAAAGATAATCAGTGTTACCTAGGGCTGCTAATGCTTCATAATTTTGGTCATTTTCAAATCTCAAGATGGAAAGAATATGAATCCCATCACATGCAACTGCAGCCTTTTGCCGTAACAAGCAAGATAAGAGGTTTAAAACAAATAGCAGGCAAACCACTGTTTAGCCTATTATAATTAAAAGTGCAAGGCCTGCAATGCGTCTGTACACATATGCGCATATAATTCCATGCATTTACCTAGCTAAGTAAGATCGCATCTGCCACAGCTACAATACATGGGTTCTACAAAATGTCCTTAAACTGCTTATAGTCCTATGGCTTTCTGCAAATGTATTAGACATATGAAAATAAAAACAACCAATTGATGGTTGCCTTTGGCATACTTATCTGCCAGGGAAATCTTTATCCATCCTCTTAAAACAAAAAAGGGTAAGGCCTCATAATGTTTCTCAAGTCTAGTCACAGTGAAGTAACTGCATATTAATGCTAAAGTAACACTCTGAGACTGGTGTACCTTCACTCATTTACTTTGTTGAACAATGTGCTGAGAGGCCTGTGACAAATTCATTGTGCAAAAAAATGTGCTCTTGCCATTTTACTCTAGAACAAGAGACCGGAATAATTTTAGAAAAATCACAAGATCCTGTGGTCTGATTAACAAACCTAGGTGAAAAACACAATGTGGACGTCAACCTGAAAGGAGTTGTTAATCTGCTAACTGCAGATCTGGAGAAAGAGTACCAGAAACCATTAAAAAGTGAGGGCAAATAAAGACTTCCTTTGAGATTTTACCAGGACTCTGAGGACATCAACAATTGCCTTTTCCATGAAAGAAACAACCTTTAAACATGAATCATTCGTTTTCTGTCTTCTTACACAAATTTCTTCTAGTTTGTGTTGTGAAAAAAAAAAAACGAAAGAAAGAGTAAGGACAGTTCTGTTACAATGACATGAAATGACAGAGACATATTAAAAATTTGGTTTAAAATAATATTTTTGACTTTGAGCAATTATTTTCCCAGAGACACATCACTTACATTAGCAAGGACGATCATCATATCAATACAGAGCAACCTTTTAAGTGTGTGAATATGTATGACTTGGAAATCGTGACCTGAAAAGCACAAAATGGAAAACAAACCTACCTTAGAACCATAGAGGTACTGTGGCTGGGCGTTGGGTGGCTTGTCTCGCTGGAACTCCTGTGAGAATGGCAGCACAGTGCGAACAAACCTTGAGGGCAGAAGAAACAGTCTGTTAATCTGTCTGATATATACAATATCCTCTGACGAAATGGCAAAACATTAGAAAGTTGTGCCACTGAGCAGCTCAGTACAAGGCAGGGGCTCTCGACCTTTTTCACTATAAAGTATAGCGGCCCATAACGGTTTTTCTTTTTTTTTTTTAAATTGCTCACACCAAAAACTGAATTGGGGCGTGAAACAGATCAGATTGTCCACAGTACAGTACAGCACAGTAGTCAATCAAAAAAAAAAAAAAAAAAGCACATGTTTGCAGGGATGGCAAAAAAGGGAAAAAAGAAAAAAAATTGATATGTAGATGTGGACTGTGCTTTGGAGCTGCAGTCCATTGTGACTTCACTGAAAATAGTCTTGTGGCTCCCACAGGAATAACCGTTTGGCCTGGAGTCTCTAGTTGTCACTGTTTTAGTGCCTCATTTGAAATAAACCCACTCCAGTCATGCTTTTGGATCAGTGTTGCTACAATCAACAATAATAATCAAGCTTACTTTATATCTGCTTCTTTGTCATTAGTTTATCAAGTTGAGTTTAACTACTCAGGTCACTGATACTCAAATGAAACGCAGATCTTTGCTATTATTTTATGACTAGTCTGTCATTTTTATCAGCTGCAGTTCGAGCAGCAGGAACAATATTAGAGCAATAAGACAGATTACGCTTAAGAGGAAAGAAGAGGAGAGGAAGCGGAAAGCCAGTTGTACTGTTGAATTCCCTTGTTTCATCATAAAACACGTTCCTACCAGCAGTGAACTGAACAGGGTTTGGTTGGAAGCAGACTGAGACACAGGTTTCAGCTGTTTGCTTCAGACCCAAATATAGGTACAGTGTTCACACACACATCAAAACAGAGTGAACTAAAGATTCTAAAGAAAGTTTGATAGGTTTGCACCGAACAAGGCAGGAGAAACACACTGAGGAACGTCTCAATCTCTGGCTAACTGCGCTGCACACCGGCGGCTGCACTGTCTCAAACCGACAATGCTTAAGTAGCCTGCTACTGCTGTGTTTTTGTTTCCAAGTCTCTACCAGCCCACTACGAACTGCTGTCTGCACCCCAATTCAAGCCCTGTGGACTAGAGTGTACTTCATGGCCTACTGGTGGTCCGCAGCCCATAGATTGAGAAACCCTGGTATAGTCACTGGTTAATTATACCAAAACAATACATGCTGAACTGCTGAATCTGAATACAAAAAATATTTAAAACATTTTAAGGATAAAATAACTAATAAACAGAAACCGTGATAAACAGAAACCAAAAGCACAAAAGATTCTGGTGAGCTCTGCCATTAAAATAAGAAAAGCTACTTCTCAATATCCTCCAGCTTGAGAGCAATTCAATCTTTCCTTCAAATCACTGACATCTTCCTTCCAGCCACGTTGGAAGTCATCATGTTTGTCCACCATAGTTCAATCTCAAGTTTAGCTTGTAAGGGCCCTAATTTTACAAACTTTCTCCATTTGTATATCTGTAGTGTTTCTATGTGGTTTGCATAACATGAGTATCTCTAAAAGTTATGCATGAAAACAAATTAAATTACCTTCACTAGCCTGTACTGACCAATACGGTCCTTTAGCCTCTGTCTGCTTATTTCATCACGCAGCCCATCTCTCTCCATCCATATCTTTTATGGAATACATGTCTTGCCTTTGATACCTCTCCCACTGCTAATCTCCTTCACACAATCTATCCCCTAACCTACAACAGTAATTCCATCATTTCTTTCCTGTTATTCTTCTTCTCTTGATATGTTCTATTGTCCTCAATTCCTCTCTCTCCCTGCTCCTCAACTGACATCTGAGGTGAAAAAGTGACATGTTCTTCACCCCTTACTCCACACCCAGAAACATTATTGTATCTGTGCCATTTAAAAGTGACAGTAAGAGTGATGAAAAGAAAAAGACAGGTTAGCAGAGGGCAAGCGCAAGTACTCAGAATTCATCTGCTGATGAAAGAGGAGAAGAAATGTAGCAACAGGGGGGAAAAAAAAATCTGAACGTCTTCAAAAGAAAGTGTTCTCCTCTACGCCTCTCAACACAAGGACAAAAGCTCTCTCCATCTCTCTCTCTTAACTGGCTCAAAGTTCGATGAAGCAAGATTGTGGAGTGACTTTTTTTATTTAGGTTACTTTCTGAATGTATTTCAAGCTTCAGTCACATAAGAGTGCAGGATGAGTGGAAAGAGTTGCTCTATCCATTAGGAAAAAACATCAAACACATTAAACCACTGCGTTAAGCAAAACATGGGGCAGATACCACTTGATACCATTCAGAGATTAGACGGTCATGTTTTAAATTCCGGCTCAAAGCTCTGAGTGCTGTTTTTCAGCCATATGCACAGATGGCATGATCTTGCATATTTGTTAAGTACCACAGAAACAACTGTTTGGGTTTTTTTGTTTAAGGGTCAAGCCATAAATCAGCGGGTGTTCAGCAAAATCCAGTGATTTCCCTGTTCAAACATACCTAACTGAACTTAGCAGTTAATTACTAAGTTGAGTAGGGGAAATGACCACACTAAACTGGACAGAAGTCCTCCAGGAATTCATATTTGAAATGGTCTTCCATATTTAAAACTCATTCAGTAGATGTACCTGTTGGTAGAGCCGTTGTAGCAGTAGTTGGGTAGGAAGTCGTAGTTGAGTTCCCAGAAGACATGCAGTGTGATCCTGCCATATGGAGCAGATACGTTGTGGTTAGCCTCGCGGAACATGGCATCCATGCTGTCCAGGGTCAAGAACTTACTGAGAAGCTTGTGGGTCATCCGATTGATCTCCAACAAGCCCTCCAACTCCTGAAAAGAAAGACAATGGAAAGGTATTAAACACTCAGACAAACAGCTTCAGTATAAAAGTTAAATACAAATACACTAAAATACAAAATAATAAAATGAAACCAAAAAAATATCTACATCCAGCTTTAAACACAAATATGCAAAAAATTGCAAATAAAAGTGTTTATAAATGCATGACTGAATGCATACACATAATAGCAAGTGCATGCACTCAATTAGTTATATTCCACATAGCAGTGCAGTTTTTGGTCTTGTCTTGCATTTTAATTAATCACTGAACACTGTCTTATTTGGGAAGGACTGAACTTTACATCATAGTGCAACACTCAAAAAATCCAAGGTTCTTGAAACATTTCTCCTGCCTTTCCAGTGGCACTGCTCTAATAATGAGCTTTTGCAGAAAGAGAACGCACTACAATGGAGGTGAGGTCCTCGCTCTCAAAGCGGTTAATAGCCAGCTCAAGGGACTTGTAAAGGGCAGCAGACACTCGCTGGGTAATGAGACGGTTCAGGTCAATGGAACGACCCAACAGCTGCAAGAGAAGCAGAGAAAGTTAAATACACACATTTGTGATATGAGATAACATGATAAACACATCAAACTTCAGAATTGGAGCAGAACTGCAGCGAGTATGAAAGCTGAAAAAGTGTGCCATCATTATACATTAGCCTATGAAATCAGAGCAGCCAAGTACCAAAAAACAACAAAGAACAAAAACGTTAATGAGTCTATTACACATTGTACTGTAATTACAATTTATAACACTGTCACTGTGCAATTTACAACACATGCAGCCTAAACAAACACAAGGAGTATCCCAGATACTTTCTGTTGTGGGAGTGCTGTGTATTTAATTTACTTAATTAAATAGACTGGGCATTGTCACCTGAACATGTCTCTGTTTCAGCAGTGTCTCGTAGCGGTTGGAGGAAGGCCATGGAATGTTGGCACCCTGGTTCTTACACTCAGCCCGCAGTCTCTTATCCAGAAGCAGACTGAAGACAGCAAACACATCACATAAGACATTATTTTTAGTATCTGCTGATATCAAGTACTCATAACTATCCCAACACTATCTAACCTAATTACAAGACAAGTGCTTATATTTTCAAAAATAGTTTTGTACCATTTCACTTTTTTTGAATATTTTATTTCCTTAAAAGCAGTATTCTGTCACAAATTAACACCACACCCACACACATCATCTAAGCTGCTTCTCCCTCAAGGTCACGGGGGGGGGTTCCGGAGCCTCTCTCAACTGTCATTGGGCAGAAGGCAGGAAGCACCCTGGACAGGTCGCCAGTCCATCACAGGGCAGACAGACATACACACACATTCACATTCACGCACACCTACGGCCAATTTAGCATGTCGAATTGGCCTGACTGCATGTTCTTTGGACTGTGGGAGGAAACCAGAGTACCAGGAGGAAACCCATGCAGACATGGGGAGAACATGCAAACTCTACACAGACACCCGACTGGGAATCGAACCCAGGCTTTACTTGTGAGGCGAAAGCACTAGGTTGGATAACTTCACATTCAAATGGTTTCAGAGCTTCAAAAACTTGCTGTGCTCTCTGACATTTTATCTTTAGATGCTTAATTCAATTTGATGCACGGAAATTCTTGCTGGCTTTACTTCATCTCAATACTGGCCTCAGGTTACCTCAGATTTCGCAATGAGCATTTTCACTGCTTGTCTCAAGCATGACATAATACCACATCAACAAGGTCCGAGCCTCAGTTTAGGACCATCTACTGGCACGCAAGCACATGTATGTCAAGCAGTAGCGCATCAGAATCTGATTCACAGTACCAGTACTCTCTATTGCTGATACTGACACAGTATTATAGATAACAGTATCAGTGCAACTAATTGTTAACAACCACACAACCCAAACCTAATCTAAGTACATACTGTGCGATCCAAAATTACCTAGACAGACATGTTTTTCCCTGTTTACCAGCAAATATTTATGGTTGCGAACACACAAACACTTTGTATTCCTTTTTTATTTTTTTACTTTTTTTTCAGTTGCCCTTTCATGAATTATCAATTTCATGAATGGATCAACAGAAATGGTTGTTACATTACGTTCTATTACAAGTTAATAATTTCTTTCCTTCTCCTGTAAAGTTATAGCTGGACTTGAAATTAAACTATATGAAAGAAATAGGCCATACCGTATAATATCACTCACATAGAACATGAAAAACCATTTAGTTAGATCATTTGATGCTGATTAGTTCTCCAATTTACCTTCCAGCAAGAACCTTGTAGTATGCAAAGATTTGGTCTGCAAGTTTGTAGACAAACTGGTCAAAGCACAGGTTCACCTACAAGTGAAGAGAAAAAGGGACAAATAAAAATAATGAGGGCACTGAAAAATAGAGATCTGAAGCAGTACAACCTTATAGGTACCAAGTGATCCTTCACATAACATTACAGACTTGTTAATACCATTATTCCTGCTTTTAGGATTTTTAATAACTACTACATTAGTGGCCTAAATTATTACTGACAATCAAAGATTTGGGTGCAAATAAATCAATTGCAGGAAATGTGTATTCCGCTCGGAAAAGCAGGAGGTGAGAACTTTACCTCAGCCTCAATCTCATCATAGAGGAACTGCTTCTTGAACTTGGTGAGAGCGTAGTGTGCACTGTCGTTGTACAGGTCCAGGGGATACAAAACATACCTGGGGATACAAGAAACAACTTTGAGTCTGAAAATATAACTCAAGTCCAAGATATAAGATCTGGCTTTTGTTCAGTTTCACTAAAGGCAACTACAAACATTTCACATAAATATGTACAATTTCTTATATTTAAGTATTTGCACATGGATAACTTTTTATGTTTGTGACTTTTTATATGTTTATGCAGTGCAATGTAATAGTGTGCTTACTCCATCATCGAGGCCTCTTTAGTCTCCAGAATGTGATCGGTGAGGATCCAGGGCATGGACATCTCAATAGGGAACTGGATACGGCGGCCCATGGTGAGCTCCAGAAAGAACTCCCTGAACCACAGCTGGGACAGGTCACAGCACTGTTGCAGTGTCTCTGGAACAGGAAAATCAAACATGAGACAATTTCCCCATCAAAACTGGCTATATGCATCAGTTATTTTATTCTAAGCTCACTCTAAAAATGAGTTCCACTCCAACCCTGCCTTCAAGTAAGGTCACAATTTCTGAACTGTGAGAGTATGATAGGCCTATATGTTCTGCGAATAGTCCTTACCACTGAAATTGAGCAAGTGAGTGTAAAAGAAGGATTCACGATGGAACTTCTCTATGTCTAGGATGGTGGGGCCTTCCAGGCTACTGCGCAGAGTCTTCTTAGAGCCACTCTTATCAGCTACCAGGGATTCCAGCATAGTCCTCACCATGTACAGCTATAGAGAGGATACCAAAGACATGGTAAAGTAGAAAAAAGGAACTCCTGACACAGTAAAATTAAATGTCAATTAACACAAGGGCCTCATTTCACACCACGCACCATTATCACAGAGGAATTCTTTAGTACAGCCTGACAGACAAAACTCCTTAGCAAGTCATTGTTGAAATCTCAGCCTGTCTAATGGAAGCCTCTACTGAGACAAAGAGCCAAGATTAAAAGGACTCATCTTTCTCTCTCTAACCCAGAGAGAATCATGTCCCATATGGCAGCCTTAGAGTATTATGTTCATGTCTGTCTGTGTGTGTGCGCCTGTAAGCATGCATGCATGCATGAGTCACATGAGCTAGCATCACTGTATTATAAAATAGCCACATCTCCCACAGAACAGCTCAACCAATGACCCACCCTTCAATAAGCATATGAAACTGTAATATAGACCGACGACCAACTTTAATGCCAAGTACCTTAAGCCTCTTAGCACAGAGAACACACAGCAATGAAGGACAGGAGCATACGGAGCTTGAGAATGGAAAACCTGAAAAAAGGTTGTGTTCATAACTAAATCCAAACACAGACTAGAGGAATAATGAAAGTAGGAATCTGCTCACACACACACACACACACACACACACACACACACACACGGGTATGACACAAACGGAATCATCCCTCTTAAGGATTATGTACTTTGTTAGAGCAGATTGATAGATAAATCAGGTCAGGCATAAATTTTCGGCTAAATGCTGGTAGCTCTGATTCTCCAGCACACATGTGGAGGCACAAAGCTCAGATCAGTCTGAGTGAATAAACAGATTACAGCTCAATCTCAGTGACACTGCTGACATTTAACATGTTACTGGTGGTCTGCACGATGCTAGAGAAAGCACACTTAGACATCTGGATACAGCAGGGCTAAGACTGTTGATTCAGTAAGCACATTTCTCTATGGATATACAAACAACATGTAAAAATGAAGAGAAAATGATTAGCTGTCAAACGTTTAAAATGATTAATCGCAATTAACTGCATTATTTCACATGGTTAGATATGTCAAGCCACATTTGTCTCATTTTCATCACATTTGAAAGATATTTTCAGTGCTTTTTGTTACAAGCATATGAGTGGACAAAATAAGCATGCTAATTTATTACTTCAAATAATAATTTCATCATATGAATGTAGGTTTTACATAAACATGAAGTTTGAGTGATCTCCATAGGACGAACACTGTTTCCAATTTATCATCATCATGATATTAGAGCAATAACGGCTGCACATTCCAACCAATGGGTATAAATGTTAGTGATGCTATGAATTCTGGACAGAAAATTCTGGACTGAAATCTAAATTGAAGACACATTCAGTCAAAAACCAAAAAGGACTCTGTTGTTTGCAGTTTATCAATACTAAACTTGCAAAAGTAGGACAAATTTCATTTAAACAGTTTGCTAAATAATACATATTAAAAGTT
This sequence comes from Pygocentrus nattereri, assembly GCF_015220715.1. NCBI lineage: Eukaryota > Metazoa > Chordata > Actinopteri > Characiformes > Serrasalmidae > Pygocentrus > Pygocentrus nattereri. The sequence goes on from NC_051236.1 coordinate 20,133,324, forward strand.
TCTTTAATTTCTTTAAGGTCAGATTTGAGCAAATACTCCAGTGAGAGCAACAGTCGATTCATGTTCTAACCAATTATTGTACATGAATTCACTGCTGCTCTCACTAGACGCTGGTAGAGACAATTAAAAATTGGAAACACTGCAATTGTTGCCTCTTGCTCACATACCTTGTGGATTCTTGTTAGAAGGGAACTGTTATTAAAGGAAACTGGAACTTTTGTTACTTTGTGAGTTGTTGATTTATCAATAGTTTCCTCACGAGCACTGTTCAGCACAGCATATTCAGTGTCCAAGGCTTCCTCCGGTGCTAACGTTACTGAAATTTCTGGTCTTGCCAACATAAGTGGTGTGTTTTGCTTGTAAGCAGTACATTCAGACTCAATGTCCTTTTGTGATAAATAAATTCACAGTAATGTGAATTGCAGCAGCTGAAAATAACTGATTTTATTTAGAGAGCCATCAATAAAACTTATCTTTAAAAGCTGTGTATAAACAAGACAGCTAAAGTCAGAGCTAGAAGCTGCTCTTCAAGTACGATATACTAACTACGATGGGAACTACTAGAAAAAAAATGTGGTAATGGGGTTCAAAAAAAAAAAAAAAAAAAAGTATAATAACGTGCAAAATACTTCACTACAGGGCTCTAGACTAACTTTTTGCACTGGTTGCACTAACACAAAAGTTAGGTGCACCCAAATTTTTCAACCGCATCGTTTTTAACACCGCAGTTTTACAGGTTCACTTTTCAATTTTTTTTTTTTTTTTTTTTTTTTTTTTAAAAATCGCTGTCCATATAGGCAATACTGACTTGATGATTACAATCTGGTCAACATAAAGTTCTTTATTTGAAGCACAATTCTACAAGAAAGCAAACTTACTGAAAAAGTGTTGGTGCTTAAAGAGTTTCACTAAGCTGAAATTTAAATTTAAAACATCTCAAGATAAATGAAATAAAAAGAAAGTCTTAATTAAAAGTGCAAGTGTTTTGAGGGCTTCAAACGGAACATCTCATGGTTCAATGTCCTTTGCAGTCACATGCCCCTTGGATGCCATCAACTTTTTAATTTTCATTTTATTAAATTTATTTTTAAATTTTTAATAATAAGAATATTATATATGGTTAATGCAGTAACGAGACAGTAGGCATATTATTGACATAGACTACATGACATGGCTTACTTTGGGCATGCTCGACCTCTGTGTGTCCAATCAGTATATTCAATCCAATCAGTATAGTCTTCCTCTCCCCAAGAAACACAATGACGCATTCCTTTGTGGCGATATCAGTGCCTCCGTCGATCAGGAATGCCATGTTCGCAATTTACACAGACATCTATTTTCCAACCCAATGTATCTGCGATGACCCCTATAAATCGGGCGCATGCGACATCATTGCTGTACATCAGGTTTACATTCAAGCCATTTTTCTTCTGAAGAATTATTTCGGACTTGAACTTACTGAAGGGAAGTTCTTCTTTTGCAACACTGCAGGCAACGTTAAACTTGATTATCGTCTCTGGTTTACATCTATTTCACTAATGAAAAACATTTTTCCTCAAGTATTTTACATATTTGCCTCCTATTTCGCCGTAAATTCGCTGTGTGAACGGGTAGAGCTGTAATTAATGTGGTTTGTCCTGAAAGTTTTAAGGATGTGGATTCATTTTAGTTAGCACATTTGCATCCAAGCACTAATCTTAGTTTACCTTACATTGCATTAGATTCATGACCCGTGACTTTGGCATGGGCTGAATAAAAATAAGCAGAACTATGATCGTATGGCAATCCTTCTTACTGTATATTTGCCAATCCACCCATAAAGTAGGACTACTTTGACTTATTAGCAGTGCCTGTTATTTAAATGGTTATGCTATCCTCATGTGCCAGAATGTAACTGCTGCGCCATTTTACGTGACACAGGAACGTTCAGATAAGCAGCTGACAAAAAAGAAGCTGACTTCAGCTTTACTGAGAGTTGAAAGGCATGATGAGGTATGAGGAGGCTACTCTGTTTTAGTATGACAAGTGGTTAACATTACTTTTGTTGTTTCACAGAAACAATAGGTTAGTATTGTTTTGTCCAATTTGCTAATGCTTTTTATAGCCGATCCTAACTGGTTAGCTTCACAGTAGCAATTGGAGTGACAGTTTGCTAAGTGATTTTTGTTTGGTGAAAGTTTTTGTGGCCAGTAAGTTAAAAAAAAAAAATTGTTGTTTACCATGGCAATGCACATCTGTGAATTTGGGGGTCGGAGCTTCATAAGGAAGGGGTGTATTCGTTTTGATGCTGAGTTCAAATAACAACAACTGTTCTGCAGAATCGCTTACTCTGCCTTTGAATGTGGCATTTAGTCCCGTCCTCGATTGGTATCAGTTCCAAAAACACTAAACTGTCCATCACTAACAAAAACATATTCAATAAAACAAACATTTCAGTTCTTTGAAGAGCAGATCCCTTTACAAAAGTCACCCAGGCAGGAAACTCAACTAGTGCAACTAATTTTGCAACACCACACAAACAGCTATGTTTGAAACCAAATGGTTCCAAACCATTATAGCAGAAGCAAAGCATGTCAAATAGGCTTCGAGTGACTAAGACCCAAGAACATGTATGCAAACTCTGTGCTTCTCCTGTTAAAATCTGCTTAAAATCTTTACACCAGAACCAGAAAACAGCAAGTGATCAATGATTATATCTATAATCCATAAACCTATCAACAATAATTCAATTAACTGACTAATCTACTTATTTTGTGTTCTTCCTTTCCTCCCCATTCACCACCACTATCACTGTATCATATGAACTATATAGTGCACTATCGCATGCTTTTTATGTAAATGAGATGTGCACAACAGAAGTCCATGTCAACTTTTTCTAGTAGCCACACTGGTAAACAGATTATCAAGACTGTCGACTAAACGCTACAGCCAAGTCTGTAGTGCACAGTTCACATGTTATTTAGCATATTTAGGTGGCGAGTAAGTGAAGACACACCTGAGTGCTTGAGGGTCCCACAGCACGACGGGGCACTTTGATGTCAAAGCCTCCTTTGGGGTCCTTCTCCCCTCGCAGGGCTGGATCATTATGAGGCTCTCTTCCTATCTCCCAGTCACAGATAGTCTTACGGATGGCCTGGAGGACACTACAATAAGAATCAAAACACCCTTAATTAGAAAAACTTTAGTGAAAATCAACCTCCGTTTCAGTTATTGAATCAAACAGGTGGAGCATTATGTAGACATCACTGGTCACCTTTATATTTATTCATATTACTGATCTATGGTATTCATGTTCATACATGCTATAGACAATCTCACAAGCACATATGCACTGCACATTCTGAGGACCTTTTCAATATTTTTTAAATATTGAATTAAAAAAAAAAAAAAAAATCATATAAAGCAGCATATTTTCTTTGTCAACTTGCATTAATACAGTAAACAAAAAGAAAAGCTGTTTTTAATTTGCAGAAATTGCCAAACTGAAGGAACAAATGAGAACTGAAATAATGGCTTAACTCCCTCTCCCCCTAATGGCCCTCCCTCTCCCCCAGTCACTCAGTGATGCTATTCAGTGCAGGAGACCGTTAGTTAATATAACATAACCGGCAGCTTGTGTTCTCCTCAAAACGCATTCAGCTGTCCAATGACATTGCGGTTCTAAAAGATGCGGTGGCTGACTTCACATGACTCAGAAGACTCATTTAGAGCAGTAGTGCAATATTGCTGTATAGTTGGGTGTTGTATGCATAGCTATGGAAATTGATGTCATTTGTTCAAAATGTGGTCAGGTGGCATCCAGACATGACCATATTTTCCAAAAATATGACATCAATACTGAAAATGTATTTTCCATCAGTAAAATTAGAATAAAAACATTTAAGAACATTTCCTGACAGTCCAACCCATTTTTATTGACTGGATTTTTTCCAAAACATTATTATTGAGGAGAAATATGTTTAGTTGCTTTAGTACTAGCTTTATTACTTTACTTAAGATATGCAGGTTGCATATTGGTTTCAAATAGCTTCAAGACTGAAGAGTCCACTTTTTTTTTTTTTCAGTAGAGGTCTCAAGGCAGCAGTGGATCTGGAAAGCCACTAATTTCTAGTAAGTAGTTTACTATGTCCAAGACCGAACTACAGACACTGACTAAGACACTAAGAGTGCTGAAAGCAATTCAGTTTCATGCATTTTTTGAAAATGCTGAAGTTTCTAAATGGGTTGCAGGACATGCATCCGTTTTAAATACTGCTCATATCTAAGCATCTGTTCAGATGACTTTCAAGCAACTATCTGATGATACCAATATGATTCAGATGTCACTATGCATCCTATTTCAATATGTGCTATTAAGAAGCAAACATATCCCAACACTTCTGAATTTGCAGCGTACACACACACACACACACACACACATATATACACACACATATATATTCTAGGGTACCTCTGAATGACGTTCTTCTTCTTCTTGATGGCTTGACGCAGCGGGTCCCGGAGCGTGAGCTGGGCGAAGTCTTGCAGGGCGGCATAGATGGTATAGCGAATGGCGTGGTTGAACACACTCTCCATACGGCCCATCAGCACCTGTAGCCCCTTTATCATGGCCATCACCTGTAGTTGGTCACAAAAAGATAAAGAACTACTACTATACTATCGGTATACTGTCAACAGCAGTAGGAAATATAAGTTAGGTTGTCCTTTAAGCAATAAAAGAGATCAGAAAGGAGTAGTGATGCTAACCTCCACCAGAGCAAACTTCTCCTCGCTGTTGTAGTTGTATCTAGTGGCACGTTCATACTCCTCAGCATTGTCAGGGCATTCCTTGTTGGAGTATTTGTCTGTCGGGTGCACCAATTTCCATGAATACTGAAAAGTGAAAATACTGTCTATTAACGAAGCTGGTATAAGGAATGCTATAACAAGTGAACATCAGCAGTTAAATGGAGGGCAGTCTGTAAGTAACTGGGCAGGGAAGTAAGAGAAGTTACAGAGGGCAGTCTGTAAATAACTGGGCAGTTTTTGTTGTTTTGGATTTGCACTCTATGACTCTGAATTTGAAATTAAGTAATGATATGAAGGTTCAAGTACAGATTGTCGACTCTAATCATCCTGGGTGAACTATGTAGGAATTACAGCCCTCTTGTACACAATCCTCCCAATTTAAGGAATCAACACTAACTGGCCACTGATTTGTTTGGCAGCTGTGAGGTGCTGAAACAAATTCATGCACCAGAGGCTGGTACATTGCTAATAAGCACTGGCTGGCTTAGCAATAACAAGCAGCCTGGCAGACCAGAGAAGACCACAATAGTGAACAACAGAATATCTTCAATCAAGAACAAAAAAAAACATTATATATATATATATATATATATATATATATATATATATATATATATATATATAAAAAACGTGAAAGACCAAATTAATATACCAGGATAACTTCAGAGGATTTACCTCAACGAGAAACTCACTTGTAAGCGAGAATAAAAACAGAAAGGACAGCTTGCTAACAATGTACATAAAATAGCAGAGCTCTGAGGAAAAGCCTTATGGATAAGAGTAATCTGTACTAAAGTGATAAAAAGAAGAAAGTGTGGGGGGAGAAAAGGGTACATTTACATTTACATTTATGGCATTTGGCTGACGCTCTTGTCCAGAGCGACTTACAATTTGATCATTTTACACAGGTAGGCCAAGGCGGTTTAGGAGTCTTGCCCAAGGACTCTTATTGGTATAGTGTAGGGTGTTTACCCAGGTGGGGATTGAACCCCAGTCTAGAGTGTAACAGGCAGAGGTGTTAACCACTACACTATCCCAACCACCATGAAATGTAGTGGTATGGACATGTATGGCTGCCAGTGGAATGCTGATGAAGAGCAAGTGAAATGTTCCTGAATGGCCGAGTCAATCACCCGACCTGAACATTTCACTTACTGAATACAAAAAGCCCCTGCAAAAAGGAGAAGTTTAAAATGGCTCCATTACAGAGCGGTCAGAGTTTTATTAGAGAAAACAGTGTCTGGTGATGTTAATGGGTCACAGGAGTAATACAGCTAACAATTTTAAAAGGATTTGCAACCAAACACAAAAAATAACGTTGACTTTGGCTAATTACTTGCACTCCCTGAAACTGTGGTACTATATATAAATAAGTCCTATACGATTGACCTAACACAGATGTACACATCTCTGACCTAAAACTAACGTCACTGACTGATAAGCACTTTGTTGTACTCCTTATTGCTGAGCTGCATCTATGCCCTTTGCCTCAGTATCCATTGCAACCAGATAATATAACCCTAAGAATGGATTTTAGGCTATTATTTCTAACTCTAGATAAAGGCGAATGTGTATGGCCATTCCTGGAAAAGAGAAGTACTTCTTGAGTATCTTGAAGAATGAAAACAGTATCCTGGCAATGCGCATTGACAAGTCATTACATACGGCCATGCACTGAAATTCAGTTCCCAAAAGGCCTTTACTGAAGCAAATTAGGTAACATCTTATATTTATTTTAATCGTAACAAAACCTTGGTTATCTAACCTATGCAGACTAAAGTCAACAAATAAAGACACAACATAAAAACTGTAAGAACATTTTAGTTGCAGTCGGTAGTTTGCATGACAAATGGCTGAGTTTAATTTCAAAGCACATAATTTCAATACTGAGGATTCAGCACCAATATACTGTATTGGACATGTTGGCTATCAGGGATCTACCCCATTATACAGAGTTCCTCTATTAACTTTGGGTTGATAATAAATAAGTGCTGATATAAGGCAAATTATTATTCTCTTATTCTCTTTCATGTACAAATTTTTTTAACTTTTATTTTAAATGTTTTCTTTTGTAAAATCATACTAATTTATGGCTAGTTTAAAAATGTGTACAACAGAAAAGACTGCACTTCATTACAGGCTATACAAACTAGTCACCAACCAGTTAACTACATGAATACATACTTTGAAGACCATTTTGAAAGATTATAACAGATTTTTAGTCTTGCAAAGAATGCTGGGGAACATGCAAATGAAACAAAGAAACCCATGGGTATCTCTGGTAGAGAATAAAATGGACAAGTGTTTGTCCAGAACAATGATGGCAACACAGCAGTTTGATAATATTATGGTTTCCAACCAAATTAACACAAAGAACCACCAGATGTTAGTGTTGCAGCTGTCTGTGCAGAATATTGCCATCACTATACAGATCATTCTAAATTAATATCAGAAGCCACTACCATATATTTACCAGGGAAATTGCAAGCTATAGGGTAAGTCTCTAATTTCATAAGGCTCCAGTACGTCATAACTGAATCTGGATCATGGCTGCAATATTTAACATGATAATTCTGCAGACAATAATGAGCTGGGTAAATGTACATTATCGTCCAAGCGTCACTTCAATTTGGTTAGATGTAGACAGCAAATAATAGTTCTTAAGTGCACAGTGTCTCTAGCAAGATGCAACAAGAGTACTGAAGAGTGGAATTCACTGGGATAAATAATTATTTTTTACTGCTAAAAAGAATTATTAAGTAATGCAAGCACTCCTCTAACGGCTTACATATCACCAAGAAATTTGCTTGCTTGCCAAATGTCTGCACTGATAAGTAAACATGGTCAAAATCTGATCAAGCGAATAAAGTGAATAAAGATCAGGGAAAATAAAGTGCATTTCATCAGAAAGAAAAAACACCATTTAAAAAGATGGCAGCAGTAGTTTACACTTACACTTACGCAAATTCACCCTGCTGTCTGCCTTTTGTGATGTGTAATTTTTTCTGTTGATTTTGTGTTTGTGTTATGTTGCATGGCCCAGAATGGAAATAAACTCTAGGACTTCGCAGCGTTTTAATTTTAATGTCAATAACAGCTGTATATCTCTTCATGGGACAACACTACAGAAATGAAACTTGGATATAACTTAAAAATCAATGTACAGCTCGTATAGCAGTTTAGATTTACTGTCCTCTGAAAACAACTCAACACAGAGCCATTACGTCTAAACAGCTGGCAACACAAGTGAGCCCACCTCACAGTGAACATGTCCAAATTGTGCTCAAAGTGTCAATATTTTGTCAGACCACCATTATTATCTAGCACTGCCTTAATGTTCTTGGGCATGGAATTCACCAGAGCTGCACAGGTTGCTACTGGAATCCTCTTCCACTCCTCCATTATGACCTCACGGAGCTGGTGGGTGTCAAGACACCTTGCACTCCTCCACCTGCTGCTTGAAGATGCCCCACAGGTGCTCAACTGGGTTTAGGTCTGGAGACATACTTGGCCAATCCACTACCTTTACCTTCAGCAAAGCAGTTGCCATCTTGGAGGTGTGTTTGGGGTCGTTATTGTGTTGGAAAACTGCCATTCGATGCAGTTTCCGAAGGGAGGGGATCATGCTCTGCTTCAGAATGTCACAGTACATGTCGGAATTCACGTTTCCTTCAATGAACCACAGATCTCCAGTGCCGGCAGCACTCATGCAGCCTCATACCATAATGCTACCACCACCATGCTTGACTGCAGGCAAGAGACAGTTGTCTTGGTACTCCTCACTCCTCAGGGCACCGCCACACATGCTAGACACCCTTTCAGCCAAACAAGATCATCTTGGTCACGTTAGACCACAGGACATGGTTCCAGTAATCCGTGTTCTTGGACTGCCTATCTTCAGTAAACTGTTTGCAAGCTTTCTTGTGCGCAAGTCCCCTTCTGGGACAGCGGCCATGCAAACTGAGTTGATGCATTGTGCGGCGCATGGTCCGAGCACTGACAGGCTGACCCCCACCACTTCTTCAACCTCTGCAGCAATGCTGGCAGCACTTCTGCATCTATATTTTAAAGGCAACTTCTGCATATGACGCTGAGCAAGTGGACTTCTTTGGTCGACCCTGGTGAGGCCTCTTCCGAGGGGAACTTGTCCTGGAAAACCACTGTATGACCTAGGAAATCTTTGTGGAGAGCAACAACTCTATTTCTCACATCCTCAGAGAGTTCTTTGCCCTGAGGTGCCATGTTGAATATCCAGTGGCCAGTATGAGAGAATTGTACCCAAAATACCAAATTTAACAGCAATGCTCCCCATTCACACCTGGAACCTTGTAACTCTAATGAGTCACATGACACCAGGGAGGGACAATGACACAATTGGGTACAATTTGGGCATGTTCACTGTGAGGTGTACTCACTTGTGTTGCCAGCTATTTAGACATTAATGGCTGTGTGTTGAGTATTTTCAAAGGACAGAAAATCTATACTGCTATACAAGCTGAACACTGACTAGTTTAAGTTACATCCAAGTTTCATTTCTATAGTGTTGTCCCATGAAAAGATCTAATAAAATAATTGCAGAAATGTGAGGGGTGTACTCACTTTTGTGAGATGCTGTATATAGGTCTATATAGGTCTCAGTAGATATATAATAACTATTATATATCTAATTCTACAGACTGAAAGGAAGATTTGTAAGATTAACATTTGACAGTGTAACAGTGTAATACTAATAAAATATTTGCAGAAATGTGAGGGGTGTACTCACTTTGAGATAATGTATGTGTACATACTCATATGTGCACATGTACTGATTTTCACACATCTCTTTGGCTCCTTTCACACTGCCATTTTATTAGTCCTCTAAAGAAATACATGTTACTACTCAGTGTGCTCATCGAGTGTGTGCAGCATGTCATGTCATACGTGTCCACTCACCAAGACAAATTCCTTGTATGTGTAATATACTCAGCGAAATAATGTGATTCAGATGTGTAGTGTTTATGTAATTTTAATAACAAATATATTTAATTAATTTAATTCAAAATAGATTCACACCATGTTCTAAGAAAGAATGTGTTTGGATAAGAAACTCTACTGCTGCAACCAAGGACACAGAATACTGAAATGGACAAAGGCATGCCAAGCTCTTTGTACTGTGTGATACTTGAGATTCTTGAGATTTCATCAGAAGGGTCAGTCAGAAAGGATCAGTGGGTGAGGAGCAAAGAGTGCAAAAGTGAAAATTTGGCATATCAACTTTCACCTCACCCCAAACGTAGGTGATCAGTCAAGACATGTTTGGTGTCTGAAGTCTGCATCTTTACTTTTGCTCTGAAGCTACAAGCTCAATGCAGCTAACAAGGCAATCTCACCAACTAGCATCAAGCAAACTGCGTACATAAAATCACACGCTTGCCTCATTGGATCTTGAAAAAAGCAAGCTCAACCAGATGTGCTTATGTCATGTGAATTTTCCTTATTTTTCTTTTTTAATGGAAAATTCCACTGATTATATTTTTTTTTTAACTGAAATAATTAAGATGAAGAAGCACTCAGAGCAGTACGATGTCAAATGCTCCATTCTAGAGAAAATTAAGGAGTCAGAATTGTTCACAATGGCGGCGATATGAACCAGATGTCTGAAGTGTTTAATGCTTATTAAATCTACCTCATGCAGTTATTACATCAAATGATTATGAATAAACTGCCTAAAGCAGTAGGCATTGTTTTATGACAGTTCTGAGATAAGATTCTTACCTATAATGTATTTTCAAACCCATTTATGGTTGAGAGTTGTATGAAGAGTGTTGTAAAGTAAAACAGATTTTTTTCAGAATTACTGCAATCAGTCATTACAGTCAGTATGTTTTGCTACAATGCACCATCATTCACCAACCACTATGAATTATTTTGTTTACATCTCAGTAACAGAACTACTCCAACATTCAGTGGACTACCCTTTTAAGGCTGCATGCGGAACTCACCACTTCCATGACTTGGGCGCTCCACTGAGAGAGCAGCTGTAGGCCCTGCAAAGCCAGATCACACAGCTTCTTGTATTCAATGTCAGTCTTTTGTGCATCCTGGCGACCAGATCCCGTCACCACCTGCACACACAGACAAACAAAGAATATAAGAGACAGAGAGCAGGGGAAAAATATGAGAGAGGGAAAAATTTGAACACTTCATGCAACAAAAAATCTGTTTGCTTGAGGAAAGAGAAAGCAGTTTCTCAGAATAACCCACATCCCAAATTCTACTGGAGAACATAGAGACAGAATAAGCCACCTTTCACTGCACTGGGCCACATCTCGGCACTTGACAAATTTTTTTCCTCTCCAGCCCTTCAGTAAGGTGCAGCTGCTCTGCCTGGACATGTCTGCATGCTCTCCCATCCAGCCCTGCTCTTCTACTCTCTTATTATGCAGCTTTCAGTCCCATGTCTTCACAGCAATATTGCACACCATATCTGCATATTAATCTAATTGTATTTTGATGCATGTAATTCTGTGAGGAAATTGAAATGGGCTCCTAGTCAACGATGTAAATATAGACAGTCCTGAACAAGCATGTGAGCTCACAACCTTAGCATCCACAAGCAACTTTAAGGGATACCTGATAAGTGGGTACATGATTTAAATTCCAAAAGCCATCATGAAGGTCATAACAGTAATAATGCTGTGGTCAAAATAGACTGGTTAACAATAAAAGGCAACAAATATGCTAATAACAAATGCCTTTTCTCTTCAGACAGAAGAGACACATTAATTTTCACTGGTGTGGTTAATTCTGATAAGGAAAAAGGCACCCTTACAGAGTATCTGTGCAACAGTCACTAGGTAGAATTCGGCAGTGAGTTTGAGGGTAAATTATGGAAATTACTAATTAATCTCCAACCTGCGGAATCAACAGCCATATGTCAACATAAGCAGATGATTTGGCAATTCTATTAATGACCATTCATTCTAATTAATTCTGAACAATGAAAAAAATACAGCACAGAAGCAGCCTTTATTTCTGTACTTCAGCTGTGCAATTTGGCATTTGTTGGCAGGTCCCCAATGCCACGTCAGCCTACTACAACTTTGTAAACTCTCTACTAAACTAAAGCATGGGAACTAACCGTTGTATTAGACCCAAAAAAAAAAAAAAAAAGATGTCAAGTCACTCACCTCACTGTTGCTATAGCGAGCCAACTCAGAGATGAAGCGCATGTGGTCATCTCTGATTTGAAGCATTTGCTCACAGATATTATATTGAGGACTACTGCCTGTAGATGTGCAAGACCACCTAGGGAGAGAAAAAAAGACAGAGCGAGAGTGTTACTCAGATAGACTTTAGTTAAATCTGCTGAATACAAATTAAAAGCTTTTTTCATTCTTTTACTGAAGGCATTAAACTCGTGGAGTTGCTAAACAAATCTCCCTGTATTGTATAGTGACAAATAAGACATTCATTAAGTCATTCAGCGAAAAATATCCACCATCATGTTTGTACTTACAGCCATTTACTGTAATACCTGCAATGCACTTACTGAATGTACTCCTAAAATAAACACTTCATAACAAACTTACTAATCTTGTCCATTCCAGTTTGAGGACACATGATCTCTCACCTGGACTTGTTTTCCTCAAAATGAGCGCTGGTTTTGATATAGCGGGACAGCTCAATCTGCATGTCTCCAAAGAGTGGCACCACTTGCAGTTGCTGTAATTACATTTAAATGTGAGATATACCAAATTTAAAATGAAGCAAGGATTTATTTCCACATTTGGGCTAAGGCTAGGCATATAAACATACACACGTTGTTTAGACATACACAATCTCTAGCCGTTTAGAGTAAGAGATTGATTTAAACTCTGTACACTCCTGTTTCCATGATAGACAGACATCACAAGTTCATTATTTAGCTGGAGAAATGAGTTTAAACACATTGTATTCAAAAGCACTAACGCAGCTTTCAACACACTATTATAGCACAACAATCTAAAAAAAAGAAACAAATCTTCAATCTGGCTCACTATATTATGAAAAATGAGGATCCCTTCAAGAGATTCCCTGGTTTGACTAGCACAATGAAAAACAATGGTCATGGGAACTCAGAGCAAGAAGCAACACCAGTTCCTGGAAGTGAAACTCTAAATTGTAAACACAATGTATATATGACAAACATGCTTCTAAATTTCTGGCCGTGAGGTTTTCACTTTAGCCACGAGATCAACTGGAAAGAAGAAGAAGGAAAAAAAAAAAAAAGACACACCTTGAAAAACTTGTCAATCTTAGTGAGGTTGATTCTCTTCTTGGCGTCCAATTTGTAGATGTTGCTGTTGGTTCCATCCATTAGATACAGGCCAAAGCCCATCACCTGGAGGACAAGGCAAAAGTCAATAAAAGAATTACAGTCATTCTGGCATGAAAAAAATACAAATAAAAATGGAAACACTACACTAAAACACTTATCACCTGGATGACAAATGGATGAGATATTCTTGTATTTAGTTTTTATATCTAAGTGCCTTTGTGTGCATCTTACTTTGAGCAGCATGTGTTTCTCACTGGGGGTCAAGTACATCTTGTTCTCATAGTAGTCCACACAAAGGTTGACAATGTCAGCCAGCAGCTCTTCATAGCCATTAATCACCTCTAGCTGCTGCTGCAGGGACTGAGGCACACAGGAGACCATTAGCCACACATCAGTGTCACCCACACAAATGGGACATTTTAAAGACATTCATTAGTGCAGCAGCTACCACAGGGAAAAGTCATTTGTTGCACTGTGTTACCTGGGTGATCTTGTTGTGGTTGGCCAGGAACATGGACAGGTTCTGAGACTCCTGGATGGAGGACGGCTCAGACATTTTTCTCAGAAACTGGGCCGCACTGTTCCAATACAGCACAAAAAAGGAAGAGAGCAAGATTAAAACAAGCGATAGTGAAAAATTATTCAATTTAATCACTTTCACAGACAAATACTATGGCTGCATAATACAGATAAAATAAGGACTGTACTGTGATGTGCCTGTGTAATGTATTAATAACTCATTTTCACTGGTAAATCAACAATGTGACATAGTTAAGAATCAGTCTGTACTATTTTCATGAAATAAATTTAGTTTTGTTGGATTATATGAATACCCTGATTATCAAAACACCCAGAGAAACACTCATCTGGCACAGAGATTAATCAGCATCCTGACAGCAGCACAGTAAAAGCTCTGATTGTCTAGAGGGTTCATTTGCATAGTGCTATGTTCTATGACATCAGCATCAAAAAAAGCTGTTCTACGGTTGAGGATCTAATTGATCCATGCTGGTTTAACTGGGTATTATTTGTTTATTAACTGGTCCCAAAATTCAAACAGAGCAGATTGGAGTGTGTTTTACTTAATAACAAAAATGGATGCATGTTGTCTGGTTTATATTCAGTTGACTTTAGAGAAGAAGGGATAGAATAACATCATTTGTTTCCAAAAGTCACAACACAATGTTGAGAAAAAAAAATATTGTTATCAATATTTATACTGATTATAAATAAATGTAATAATACTACTACTACTAATAATAGTAAATGTTAAACTTCAGTTTTTTTATTTCTGTATTATTTTATATATATATACACACACATATATATATATATATTATATATATATATATATATATATTATATATATATATATATATATATATATATATATATATATATATATATATATATATATATATTATTTATTTATTTATTTATTTTAATCTTAACCTGACCTTGGTCTTAATTCAGGCTTCACTACTACAAAGTCTTGGTCTTGACTCAGACTCAATATGTTCAGATCTCGGTCTTGATCTATTGTTGCACTGTTGCAGAGCTATACAGAATGCTTTGTGCTTTTGATTTACATTTTTCAACTTTTTTGTTCTTATTTTCAGAACTTTGGTAGTGTACATATGTTATCGTCACGCTAGGTTTGGATGCACTTTTAATGCTTTTGTAGTATTTAACTTGCTAGTGATATGTGTTCAGATTCACCAGTTCACCTTTTTTGTGCCTTTTATTGAGCTGCCCAGTGGTACAACTGTCTGGTGCCTTATCATCAGGACACCATGAGTTTGAATCCCGACAGTGTTAAGTATTGGTTTATACAGAGTATCTATCCATTTTCTTTAAATTAGCATTTACTACAATAATTAATAATAAGACCTATATTTAGCAAATGAATTAATATGAAATAAATATTCTATTGTAACAGAGAGAGAGAGAGAGAGAGAGAGAGAGAGAGAGAGAGAAACAGACAGACAGACAGACGTAGGGGCAGACAAGTCTGAGACCATAGAGGGTAGCCTCACTCAAATGAAACTTTAATCCATGTGGAAGAGAGCTGACACCAGTCACATTGACACACACACACACACTCCACATGCAGATAACAGTAACAACTGCAGGAGATCTGAGCAATCTCTGACACACATACACACAGATTACTTCTCACACATGAGCACACATAAGAAACTCACAGCTTCCTCAGGATTTTAATGTAGTTCATCACAAACACAACAGGTTTATATGTACGGAAGTGCTCCATAATATAGTTCTAACTTTGTGTTCTATAAGACAGTAAAACACGCTCTAAAAAGAGGAAATGCTCTGTGTCTGCTGACTACCTCAGAGTTCCCATTGAGAACCAGAGCAGCAGCCTGGCTGCCATCTAGAGGCCAAATACATCAGTGAGATTTACAAAAAAGTAATGTGTGGGGTGGTGGTGAAGTTTAAGAACATGTTCATCACAGCGTGTATGACAGAAATAGAGAGAACATGAGAGAGTGTGTATGCACCGTTTATATGCCGAGTGGTCGTTCTTCACGCTGCACTTCATGTTCTTAAGTTCATCCAGCACAGCAAACATGTTGATAAACTTTCCCAGTGTGAGCAGATAGGCCTCAGAAACAAAGTCCTTCCTGCGCTCGGCATGACACAGACGACGCACTTCACCACAGAAACGATCGATAGCTGTCCGCTACAAAAAGAGAGAAATATGTTAATGTGAAAAGATTCAGAAATAGCATTCCTTTATTATTTTTTATAACTTTGATTTTACTGCAAAAAATCTATTTAACAGTCACAATCACAAAATATTAGGAAATGTCTTAATAAAATGAAATAAAACATTGAATAAACATTCAGGCAACAAGGAGGAAGGGGAAGAAAAGTGTAGAGATTTTAGAGAAGATCTGGTGGACGGTTTAATATCATGTAGCTCATCTATTTATTCCTCTGACAAAATGTATCCATCTGAATTCTACAGGAATAAACCAGTCTTCCCATAATAAAGACTTCATTAACATAAATGAAAACCGTTTTGGTGGATTCATGGGACTGCCATTTTATGTAATTGCCTTCTTACTTGTAGCTCCTTCAACAGTCTAATTTCCTTTTAAGTCATCTGACACACAGAGCAGTGAGCAGCAAAGAGGTTACCTGGAAGTACATGAAGTTCATTAGCTTGGTGACCTCAGGCTCCAGCACCTCCACAGTCTTCTCATAGATCTCCACTCTGTTGGGCTGCTCATTGCACTTCACCTAAGAGAGCAGGGGAGCAATGGTGTAAATGAGAAGACAAAGAAAAACAACATACACAAGCAAAATAAAGAGCTTTGCATATGCAAGCGATGTGGTGCACTGCCAAAGCTTGGTGTGTTACCTGGGGGATGGCTCTGGAGCAGCTTCTCCATGTGTAGAGCATCACAGCATACTCCTGGCCCTCCTCCAGCATTTCATTCTGTACAGATACACAGACCAGGAGATCACTACCAGCAAGCACAACAAATACACCTATCTTGTGGTAGGCATAGGTCAATTGTTTTTAAATATTAGTAGCAATGCAGAGTCATAATATGTTTTGTAAAATGTATGTCACCACATTTTTAAAACAAGTGGACGTGGATTAAACCAGAATAGAGAATGAGGCACCAGAAGTGACCACAAAGTACTGCAGGGTAGAACTGCTGACCATAATAGAGGTGGGTACTAATGACAAATACAGAATGCCTTTTTGACAGAAGTCCAGACTTTTGGTACAAAAATGCTTAACGGCTTGCAGATCGAAAGACTGACTACTTAGGCACTGAAATTTCATATTTAATAAAAATTATACTTGGTAGTATTGAGGTAACTGAGTTGAAATCATAGATTTATTCAATTGTGATACCCAGGCTGACATCTACCCATCTATCATACAGCAACAAAACTGTAGTATTAAAAAAAAAAAAAAAAACCTACCAGGAATTAGACCCACAAACAACTCTTTCAGTACCATCATGAATGAAAACAACCACGCACAAACAGTCTGAACATTAGGCCGGGGTGATAAAATAGCAATATCAATATCAGTATTACCTGCTTGAGATATTTTTGATAAACAGTTATGACATTTTGCAAAAATGTGCTGAACAACTGCTACTTTGGATATGTGCACTGCTAGATGAAGAGGGTGAAATAAAGCCATTTGCTGACATCAGCACAAACCATTTTGTCAGTTACAAAAGTTATTTAGCTGTTTTTTGAAATGGTCACATAACCCCTGCAGGCTGGAACTGGATAATATGGTAAATAATTGTGATAAGATTTCTGCTCATATCCCCCAGCCCTACTACACATGCATCCTAAATCTCTTGATTCTAGATGATTTAGGTCTCTTTGGTTATCATTCTAGGAACACAGGCCAATGTAGTACATTCAATATACATTAGGTCCCCATAAAAAGAATTGTTTGAGCTAACCTCAAACACTCCGTGACAGCAATTAACCCTCACTAATAGGGTTATAACAAGTTCTGGTCCAATGCACTAAGGTTCTAAAGCACACATTCATCACAGCACCATTCAGACCAGGGCCCTGAACTTGGCTGGGACTCCTCCACTCAGCACAGGGAACAATGCATGCTTCTTTCAGGTCCTCTTTGAGGCTTTCATTTTCCCGACAAGCTTCTTTGAGCAGGCTGCCAGAGGCTTAGCACTGAGGACTGGTTTGAATGGGTCGGGGCTGAGGCGATGATAGAGCACAGTAAATCAAAGACTGTGAGGGCAAACTCATTCACCCTGCATGGAAAGAGGAGGACAGAGGGAGGTATGGAGACCAACCATGCTAGAGTGGACTGTGGCTTGCTCAATGTAGCGGGCAATTCCAGTCACAAAAGCGTTGCGATCTTCGAAGTTGGTGTCAAAGTTGGGCTGTTGATGGACAAACACACACAGATAAAATATTAGGACTGGCAAATGTGCACTAAAAATCTATGCGATCATTATTCCAGACATGAGTACGGATAACATTTCAAACCTCTGTTTCATAACTGAATAATAATCCTTAACATGATTCGTTATATCTGCACTCTAAAACATTATCCCTTAATGTGAACTGTAACACATCAAAACTGACAAAGCCCAGATAGTAAAGTCAGCATACTGAATATTCAGTATCAATATCATATACAAGCATCAGGATCAGACATTAGAACATTTCTATTATAGAATGTCTCTATGCAATGATTCCATATGAATAATTTCTTAGTGCAATGCTGGCACTGGGAACCAGATGCAAACTAGTGAATGCAGTATCTGCATCATTCAGCCAAATGACTGGCTGGCTCCATCCATTAGATATTCACCATCCATCACCTGAAGGACAAAGTCACACTTTATAACATAATAATGACTGGAGATGAGTTACCTGAAATATGAGTGAGGATGGCAGGGGTTCGATGCAGGGCTGCTGGTCTGGAAGCGGAAGCTCTTCCAGCAGGTCCACATTGGACAGAGCATCCTCCAGGGTCACTGTGGCAGTCATGATTCTGTGGAGTGAGAAATCAAAAACTCTACAGTGACTAAAGTAACACAGTCTATTACACAACAGCAAAATTTTAGTCTCACAGGAAGTTCTTCATATTCTGAAACAGCACTGTCTAAATTCAGAAATCAGAAAGGCCACTGGCTACAGGTCATTCTTTTCACAGCTATCACAATGTCAGAAGTACAAAAGGGAAAACCACAAAACTGTCAAAGTCAAAAGGGGAAGGAGTGATTTTAGAGAGCTGAAGTCTCTGCATACCCACTACTTTCATTAACTAGTTCCCAAAAACATCTAGAGAAACTTTGAAAATAATCTTAGAAAAAAAAAATGAAGTCATGGATCATAAAAAATGTATTTACTGAAAACAATCATAAAATTACTCCAATTAAAAATGTAGCATATTACAAAGCACAAAATATGACTATGAAAACCCCATACGGTCACAAAGTCTTCACAACAAAAGAATGATAAAAACATTCTGCCTTCAAAAGCGGATCAGTTGGAGTCTTCGGTCCATAAACAAATATTAAAAAGAAAAGTGATGCAACACAGTGGTAAACATGCTCCTATCCCAACTTTTTTGGAGTGTAAATTTTGGGATGAGCATATCATTTTTTTAAAAAAATCATTCGGTAAGACATCAAACATTGTGTTTTAGTGCTGCATTCAGGTCAAACAGAATTTATTCATAATTGCTTTCTGTTTTAATTAGCATCTCACATACTGCCTCAATATTTTTGGGATTAATGTTTGTGTTAGTGATGCATGATGATATAAAAATCACATTGGTGTTGTTTAGAGATGTATAGAGACGTTAGAGATGTGTTTAGATCTGACCGATATTTCAAAATATATACTTATTATATTCTGGAACAGTAGAACATTTAGGTGTTTTTCCACAATACCAATCCAAGTAGAAAATCACTCTCAGAAAACACAAATGTACGTCAATAAGCTCAACGAATGATCCAGTTAAATGATTCAATGATTGAATGCAATACACCGTATACATAATTTGTACATCCTGTACACACAGCCAGTGAGCCCCAAAACAAATATTGTTTTATGACCGCTACTGACTAGCTGACAGTTCAAAGCAGTCCAAGATCAAAATTCATCCATTACAATCCACCAGAGAAAAAAAAATTAAACTCATCCCAGCATTCAGACCATTCCACACAATTCATGTGCAAATATATTTAGCAATAAGTTGTGCAACACAGTCCACTCACTAATCATGAGCCAAAGGAACCACAGCAGTAATTACAGTCTATCTGCTGTGCATAGAGGTGCCATTCTAAGCCTTTTATTTGCACATCCTCATCGGCTATGAGTACAATTTTCTCTGAGGCAATACAAGATTCCTGTAAAACAAGACTGGCCACACTATAAGACTCATGTCATTTAATGTTACTAACAATCCATTTCATTTCATGACTCAGCGACTTTGTTTTGCTTACACGCCTGAAAACAGACGCACTTCTTTATTTGGAGCTAACTATAGGAGGAAACCCAGACAAAGTACCACAAACCAATGTTTCCACAAGGAGGAAATGTATTCAACTCAAAAAAAAAAAACAGAGATGACAAACATGCAGCCATATCATCCACAGCTTTTTCAACTGTGACTTCAGCCAAAGACTAATAACTCTTCCCTACTTGCTGTTTATTTTAACAATTTACACAATAACGGAGTCTATACTGGTCACATTCTTCATGAAACAGAACAGCCCATATCTGCAGCTGTCAGAGTGAAAAAGGAAGCGCTCTGCTACTTGCTGATCCCTTGTTCCTCAAAAAAAAAAAAAAAAAAAAAAAAAAAAGCACCATCTCCTTGCTCTCAAATTTCGAACCCTAGCCTTCAACGCTTCAGTAATTGTAAATGTAATACACACTGAAGATAACAGCTTGTAGGAGGAAGAGCACCATTAGTAACTATGCATTGCTCATGCTAACATGCTGATCAGCATTATATCACATAATTTTCAGCCAGTTTCCTGCTTCGAGCATAGTCAGGTTTGGCTGTTCTTAAAAGCAAAAAATTGGCTTCATTCTAGATCTTTAAAAAAATAATAACATAGCATAAAAAGTCATTAATTCTGCATCATGCTAAGGGAGGACTCAATGCAGCAGCACGTTGTGCCTGGTCTTCCCACTCACATCTACTACTACATCTCAAAAAAAGAAAGAAAGAAAGAAAGAAAGAAAGAAAGAAAGAAAGAAAGAAAGAAAGAAAGAAAGAAAGAAAGAAAGAAAAATAGGGTTAGAATAATAAATAGGTAGAAAAATGTGTTCATTTTCAGATTTGGTAGAAGGGAAGACATTTGGTGCTGAAACAACTATAAACTAGGAATGCATCTATAAAAATGGTTATTTTTGAATATTTCAATATAATTTAAAGCAATAAGACATTTTATTTTGATAACTAAACAGAAATGCTTTTATTATTACTTTTTCTTGCACTAACTTGCAAACTGTATTTATTTAGTGTTTTCAATAAAACAACTGAAGTATTTACAGATAAACATCACTTAAATAATAACGTCATAGCGACTTGTTGATTCTACCCATTGTGCCAACCCTGATGAGGCCCTGTCCGAACAGCTCTGGTGGCAGAGAGCAGAAGAAGCGTCTGTTTAACCATTGTGTAACCATTTGGTGAACTCTTCAGTGAATGCGGGAGCGAAGAAGATTTTTAAGCTGTTCAAAACTACTTTACTAAAACTACCATCCACAACGGCTTTAACAGCCAGGACAGCTGGCTAGCACTCTTGTTTATGTCAGTAATGAATGTAACTGAAAGCCTGATAAGCTAGCCAGCAATCTAAAGAAATAATAAACTTATCTGGACTGAACCTGGAGATAGAACTGACACTGTCACTTGGAACTGCAAGAGTCCTGCAAGCTGTGCCAAATCAAAAAGGCCAACGTGCAGAGCTGGCAGCTACGCTAATATTTCACTTGATAAGTGTTTGTTTCCTCACAGAAGTGACGGGGTTCATAAAAGTGGTAAACGTGCTTGTTATTCGAATGGCTTTTCAATTTTCACATATTTTAATTATCAAATTTATTGTATATTATCAAATATTTGTTGGAACCCTATCATTGGGGAAATTTGGGGGAGAGTACACAGATCGGTCAGTCAAATCACAAACAAATTACATTACCGGACATCCTTTGGTAAACAAAAGCGGCTCAGATAAGGCGATAGATTGATGACGAGATAAATTTATAAATGGAATACAAACGTTTGGCAGTGTTGCCTAACAGGGATAGACAATATCCTAATTCTAAAGATGTCTACAAATAATTAGCACAATATTTTCTAGTTTAAAATAAATAAATAAATAAATAAAATGATCACTAATACCCCCCCCCCCCCCCCCCCAAAAAAAATGCAGTCTGCAGGAGCTTTGACCTTCTTTCTATTCTATTTGAGTCAAAATCTTTAATAAAACTCACACATCGCCGCTGTCAGAAGAAAACCTTGTATCTCCAAATTGCAAGCTTTACAGAAGGAAAAAACCTAATTTACTTTCAATGTAAGTCAATAGAACGTGAGCCGGCACACTTCTTAAAAGTGAAGCCCAGTTTCCCAACATATTTCTCAAGCTCTTTAATTATCTCTCAGTTCTTTTACCAAAACCACAATTATAACTTTTTCCACATCGCCCTCAGGTTAACTATCCATCATTAACAATATCCGATTATATTGCCTTATCGCCAGGCCTACTGCCAAGCGAGCACTCCGTCTAGTAGCATATATTTGACGTTCACTAGTTACCAGTGTTATCTTGCTTATTGCAGAACTGTCTCAGCTACAGCATTGGCAGCAGTGACGTTTCCATCGACAGTATCTGCTCCGCAAAAGTCCATAATTAGACTTATCCAGTTACCGGATCCAGATTTCTGTTTAAAATCCATCCAGATTTGATGTCCATCAAAATCCTTCTCGTTTTTAAAACAAGTCGTTATCTGATACATCAAATGGTGTATTTTTGTTCATGTTCAAGTTACTGACAGCCAACCACTTTTACCTCTTTACAGCCTTTCAGCGATTAAGACTCTCTGCACACCCTTCAAGAGAACTGCAATGCTAAACTAGTGACTCGCAAAACACTTTACTGCTCTGCATCGTTTTGGTTCAAGGAAACCTCAACCACTATCTCCATCTCTGAAACTTTACCGTACTTTTTTTTCCTTTTTCTTTTTTTAAATAAAGTTTAGTAGGCTAGGCAAATGATCAAGGCTGTCTGATTGCATGACTGACCTCATTTCACTTTAACCCTCTAAAAAAAGGAAGTTAAGTTCGGGTGTGAACTGAACTGAACTGAACTGAACTGAATGGATGAGAAGTAAGCATTCCATAAGCTCTGCACATTAAGTCTGCCTCAATACTTTGCAATAGTGGCGTTTTTTATTTTATTGTTGCACACTTTATCTTATTGCTGACGTTCATTAATAAACAAACAATGTCCTCAGAGCACACACAGTACTGTCCACGTCATATCAAAAAACTAAAAAAACTATTTAATGCACAATTACAGGCCAATGGGTTTTCACCAATTGACAAAAAGCTACTAAACGTCAAAGGTGGTGCAAAATGAAAGTGCAACACCCAATCAAGTAAAATAGTTCTATGTGAACTTAGAATTGCATTGGTAAATAAGGATTGCCACAACAAAGAGGTACTAATTACATCACAGTATAAAAATACGCACCCATGGGACAGACTCGCCCCACAGAGGAAACATGAGAGAAGTGATAAAGCTCAGGCATGGTCCTGTGTGAGGCCTGTGTTCCTACATGCCTCTGTACAGAGAAGAAGCCCATGACACTACGTATGAGACTTAAAAGCTGTTTTAAAAAAATAAATAAATAAAATTTCTCCATAATTAAACATGTGTCTAATCTCTCTGGCCTGAGTGGCTGCCTCGAAATTATTTCATGACATCTCCAAGGTTTTCATGCTAATCATGTTTAGCACAACTAGGCCTGGGCGATAGGGCGACAAAAACAGATGTCGGTGATGATAAACAAGTACCCCGATGATGATGCTTCAAAGACAACTTCATCAACTTGCTAAATAAAAGGTACAGTGCAGTGAAAAGTATTTGCCCCCTCCAGCTCTGGTCTATTTTTGGATGTTTGTCACATTACAGTTTCAGAACCTCATACAAAATGTAATGTAGGACAGTGAGATCGAGAGAAAAAACTGTCACTGTCAAGCACTGTGAAGGTGAAAAAAAGTTTTGCAACACCTACATTGCTCTTCTGCTTCAGTTCAACATCTTTAACCCAACTGCACTTGAGCTTCAGATCACAGACTGACGACCGGACATTCCCCTGCAGGATTTTCTGGTACAGAGCAGAATTTATGGTTCTGGCAACTTGTCCAGGCCATGAAGCAGTAAAATGTCCCCACACCAACACACTACCACCACCATGTTTTAACTGATGGTATGGCATTGCGGAATGCTGTGTTAGCCTAATGCCAGAAGTAAAAAGGACCCCCCATCTTTCAAAAAAGCTCCACTTTCCACACATCAGTCTGCAGAACAACACAGTTTCTTTTGGGAAATGTGAGACAAGCCTAAATGTTCCTCTTGGATAGCAGTGGTTTTCACCTTGCAACTCTCCAATAGGAACCATTTTTGCTCAATGTCTTTCTAAGGGTAAAATCATAAACACTGACCTTATCTGAGGTGAGCAAGGCCTGCACTTCCTAAAATGTTTTGTCTAGGTTCTTTCATGACCTCCTAGTTTAGTCATCATGGTGCACTTGGAGGACTTTTGGTAGGCCAGCCACTTCTGGAAAGTTCCTACCATTTCACGTTTTCTCCATTTGGAGATAATAGCTCTTGAATCAGTTTGCTGGAGGAACCTGCCTTAGAATTGGCTTCATAATCCTTTCTAGACTGATGTATTTCAATCTTTCACAACTCCTCCAGAATTTCTTTTGATTAGGGCTAGAGGTGGGAATGTCTAGGCACCTCACAATTCAATTACGATTTAGAGATCCAAGATTTGATTATAAAACTATTATCAATGCTTCTTGATGCATTTTTTTATATATAGGATTTCTATTTTCTCACTGTGTCATGACTTAGTCATTAAAGCAAAGTATTTGTAATGATCCATAATGAATTTCCTTTTTACTTTATCTCGACTCTAAAGTGTGGAACATGGTGCGAAAGCCCTGGTTTTCAATGCCTGAAAACAAACAAATACTTGGCAATAACAGTTGTGATAGAGTTTGTAATTCACTTCCGAGTTGGGTGGAAGCTTTCTGCTATTTGGCAGCAAGGACAACCAGTTCGAAAATGGGCGGAAACATGTAATATGGTTTCTCACGTTTGTCGTTTCCAAAATATTTTAGTTTAGTGTGACACAATTTGCATATAGTATGACTTTAAGTCCCTTTTCCCCTGCTGTGCAGGCTGCAGGTCACCTAGCAATGCAGTCTCACTGAGCTAGTAGCTAACAACAAGGCAAAGAGAGAGATTTAAGATGAACATCTGGGGACAAATGGACTTATTTGCATTTATAAACACTGCAGTTGGTTACCTGGTACGTTAAATCTGCAACGGGATGCTATCAAACACTAAAATGTTGCAAAGATGAAGTTGGCCTTTTCCCGTTCCACCTTCAATGGTGCCATATTTACATTCTGGCATTTAAGGAGGAACAGGAAATTTGAACAAGAAGCTGGAGAATGAGAAGTGACTTCAGCCTCGTAAAACAGCCAAATATTGAGAGACATTTTACAAGAAACATTAGTTCTGAAGAAAAGTTTTCTGGTCTGTGTTTTTGTTCATATTTTTTAGCCTATACTAGGACATCAACACTTACTGAGAAATATTGGAAAAATAAATGTTGTGGTTCCCAAGGAGGTTTGATTTTTGTTAAAAGGACAAAAAGGCTCTTCTTAACATTTGGGTTGTCGATTCCTGACTTAACCTTGCGTTTAATGTAGAGGGTGCCGGTCGGGTTTCTCGCTCATTCCCTTGTGTTTTGTTATGTGCCACTACAGAGTGTCCGGACGCTGCACTTCCAAGCTCCACCTTTTGCGTTCCAGCAACATTAAAAATAAAAGTGATAGTTATAAATTAAAATTTAGAAAATCTATTTTTTTACATCGGTGAATCGATTCAGAATTGTCCACATCACAATGCATCTAAGAATCAATGAAAAGCAATTTCGTATAAGAGAAAAATTTACAGTTTGCCTTAATCCTGAGTTCATGCACCATTAAAATTCCTAAAGAATGTCAAGACTTTTTAATTAATCTAACACAGTCTTTGACATTTGTATCAACATGATAAACTTTAGGTGCAGATGGTCTTTTGATGAGCTACATTACAGTACTACACTGAAAACCTATGACACAACTTGCCTACATATTCTTAACGCTGCAGTTCACTCGGAAAAAACATCCTCCATGACACTTTCAGATTGTCTCTGCAGATTAAATTATAGACTTGTCTAAAAAAGGATCAATGATGAATCATTGCCATTGCAGTTTAGTCCAAGATTAGGCTTTATCCATGCCCAAGAAACTGGTCTTTAACACCACCCACATACAGCACTGAAGCGATGAGCTGTACAGTCCATCTGCTCCAGCCAGGCTGCCCTAAGCCTGACCTCTCTCAAGGCTATCAAGTGCATTTCTCAAACAATCATCATTACATGACACAGTGTGCTCAAAATAATACTCAATCGACCCTTTAACTACCACCATGGCACATAATCGCAGCCCTGGATGGTGTATAACTGTAGAATGAAATAACTACAGAGAGGAAAAAAAAAGAGAAAAATCACGAAAATCAACATTTAATTTATTGAATGTGTATTGCTTCTTAAAATGTTACATTGCCAGCAATATTGTTTTATTGCATCTATAATGGCAACTCATTCGAGAGTAACACAAAGAATAAACACTTTCATGGGGCGAGGTGGTTTTATTTTCCTTGTTTATTTATTATCTACTGAAATGCATGAAATAGTCTGTGCTTCATATGAATGATATACAAGTTAAGTACTGGTAGGCTGACACTTGACTTCACACATTGAAGCTGACTCATCATTTCCATGATGTATGAAGGCTTCATGAATCAGACACAGAGTGAACTACTGTATAATAAGTACAATGTCAACTGTAAATACAATGATTTTCCAATGTTAATTTTCAGCATTTTACCTACTGCACTAGATCCAACTAAACAGAAGAAATTATGTTCTCTTTGTAATGATATGTACAGTTACTATGTGTTATTTCAGTATGACTAATATCCACAACATGCTCATAAAAGCACAATGTGACTTCACTTCTTACAAAAAAAAAAAAACTGCTGTCATATTGCCGACCCCTAGGTTCACTCAGACAGGCTACAGCCAATGAGGCAATGAGACAACTCCCAAGGCATTGGTGAAACATATTTACTTAATGATTCAACACTTATTAACTGTATTATGATCATTTGTTGATTGTATGAATGTCACAACCAGTTACTACCAAAGTGACATTTAGCTTATAAAAGTATTTTGCTGAATATTTTTACTTTTCCATAATTCTGAGCTTTTGCACAAATAAACAAAACTTTATCTGGCCTCTTTGCACAGCCCACCAAAGGAGAGATCAGAAGCTGTGCTGTATGTGATGCAGGACCTAAACTTGAAACAGATATTTCCGCTGGGTGGTGCCAAATTGGACCAAAAGCTCCTCCCAAAAGAAAAATCCTTTCATGTAGGCTGTTCACGCTGCACAGACTCGCTGTGCTTCTCTCGCTCACATGCAGAAACTCAAACAACAAAAAACATGCAAGATCTACCCTGTATAAACTGCACTTCCTTCACAACACTGGCATTTTCACACCTCCCCTCCCACACGCACACACACACACACACACACACATTTTCCCCTTTCACACATCACATGTGCAGACACTAATCAGAAGTGTGAGTGCCAAGTCAACTGTGATAACTATTCAAGATTACAGATTTGCTCTAAACTAAATACCTGCTTTTTCAACCTTGTCTTCTTCTGAGTAACAGTAAACAGGAAGATGGGAAAACTGCAATGAGGATTTCAAGGAGATAATATCAGACTGTTTTGAAGCAGTGCCTGAGTGGGGAATGTGCTAAAGAAGCCCAAACATCCACAGGCCTCCTGACCCAAAACCCAGCTGCTAAAGCTGTCCTTGATTTTACCCATGACATCAACTATAAAAGAGCTCGGATTTTAAAGGGCCTAAATTCTGACATGACTTTCCTTTCTTGAAATTAAAGAGCCTAATGCACAACGTACTTCATGCAGTCCATATGTATGGAAACTAAACTATCAACACAGTCCGTTTAGAATTCACTATTTCTGTGATGTCACATAAATCCATCTCTTAGGCCTAGAGCAGCTCAGCTCTGACCACTCGCACCAAGTTATAGGGAGTGTTTCATCCTGCTCTTTGAATGAGGCATGTTACAGAGCAGCCAATCAGAACAAAGATTATTAACACATTAGTTTTAAATCAAATAACCGCCTGTTTAATGTGAGGAGATAAACAGAGGCTGGAAAACGGTCATGAAAAATTAATTACAACTAACGGTTCTGCTACATAAAACCACATAAATGTTGCAACTGGCCATTCAGCTTAATTGGAAAATAAAGCTGAAGAAAGTTGCAGGATATGGACTTTTATGGACAAAAGAACTGCAGGAACATTACAGGAATTCCCACTGGATTCCTATTAGACTAAGACGCCATGCAAACTTTATCATGTAGTGCAGGAAGATTACAGATTAAAATATCACAGATTAATACAGAAGTGTACATCTTGACACACACATTGTAGTCTGACAGGATGACACAGTTCCTTTTTAGCCATAAATAGTAATTCACTGCTCTCACAAATGAAATGCTGCAGTATTTAGTTCAACAGGAATTGGAAAATCGGGTTTTATGCTGTGATCAGCATTAAAGACGATACAGAATTCTCCAGACTCATCGTTTTCACACCACCACCACTGACCGGGCTTATAGACAACACTAATGAGTTACAATCCAAGCAACTAAGACATTCAAACTGCTTCTCATTCCTCAGTGAAACACCCATTCCTAACCAGACACCCATTCAGGAAGCGAGCAGCTGCAGTACTGCACTTTTTCATGGTCTCAGTGTGCACTGCTTTTTCATTTACATGCATTATTAACCAACCATGACTTCGCACTGACTGAAGTTAGCCAAGTAAGTGCCACTTTGGGGCTTTACCAACACAAAACTGTGGTTTTCGCTAACATATAAAGACTAAGAGCACAGCTACCACCAGAAACAAACCATGGGAGATCACTTAAAGAGCTTCATCGTAATTTCCAACGAAAGCAAAGCCCATTTCCCTTTTCGCCGCTCGTTTCTGTAGCTGAACTCCTGAGACGGACTCGTTCCCACCTCGTTCCCACCTGGCTTCACTGATCTCCACAAACCGCCGCACACACTCAGCAGGACACAGAGGCCTAACTC
The DNA here is from genome assembly GCF_015220715.1 of Pygocentrus nattereri. Classification (NCBI taxonomy): domain Eukaryota; kingdom Metazoa; phylum Chordata; class Actinopteri; order Characiformes; family Serrasalmidae; genus Pygocentrus; species Pygocentrus nattereri. The sequence continues at coordinate 20,162,460 of NC_051236.1, forward strand.
TGCTAACAGCGGCTCGCCCCAAAGATTACCACCGTGTGCTAATTAAGCAGCTACACTGCTTCTTTTCCCTAAAAAGCCTCTCGAGTGTATAACCGTGCCTGCAAAACTCCGAGAAAACAGTCATTAGAAGCGCAAAGGGTCGCGACGAGCACAAAAGCCAACACCCAAAGCCAGGGAGGAGGAAAACTTTTCGGCTGAGCCGACGCTAGCACAAGCTACCCACCCTTAGTTTCTGTGTTTTCCAGGGATAAGCTGCTCCGTTCGGGTCGTTTAACTGTCCATTTGCTGAAGTCGTCGCGAAGATATCTCAGCTCTGGTAGGCTGTCTGCCGTCTCAGCGCTCGCTGTATTCAGTAGTGAAACTTTCCTCAGTTCTGTGTCGCGCTGAAATCCTGCCTCTCGCCCGAAGCGCTGGCAGGCAGGCGGCCAGCTCATGTGGGAGTTCCCGTTCCTCTACTACAGGGAAACTCAACAGGAAAGTCCACAGGCGCACACGAAGCCCGGCCACCTGGGGGCGCGCACGGACCACCGCAGACAGCTCACACGACCGCTTGAAATCAAACTATAACATAAAAGCATCCCAAACCTAAAACTTCAAATATGAGTAGCAGCAAATGTAGGGCTGTAGAAAAATTAGTGTCTCTGAAATCGTGTTTTTCTACATGTGATTACTGCACTTCAGTCTTGTTGAGGGACAGGGCCTAGTAGTAGTAGTAGTGTGGTGTGTGATATGTGATGCTAAATGTGATGACACTAATCTTTCTCAAGCACTCTTTTGTCCACAGATAAGAGCAGAATTATGAAGAAGCTGCCCGAGACTCCTAACTTCTGTACCCAAACGGCTCCCTTTTGGACACATGCCTTACTGAGGAGCCTTATTTCACCAATGTATTAAACGTCCACTACATATAGTATGATATACGATAGTGGCATTTAGCTCTTTTGGAGGGCAAGTGTCCAGCACAGTCTTGCTCATACACATCTGATTCAATCAAACTATCAACTTCCAGATCGTGCACAGCACATTTGACTGCATTTATACAACTTGATTATATTTGTATACACTGACCAGCCACTTCACTTGTTTCTACACTCTATTCTTTCTCTATTTTATCTGGTTGAATTAACATATAGAATCACCACGTACAGACTGTAGTGCACCTGTTTCTCTGCATACTTTGTCAGCCCCCTTTCTTCCATGGTCAGGACCCCCACAGGACCACTACAGAGCAGGTATTATTTGCATGGTGGATCATTCTCAGCACTGCATGTGCGAGTAGTATGAGTGGATCAGACACAGCAGAGCTGCTGGAGTTTTTAAACACCTCAGTGTCACTGCTGGACTAAGAATAGTCCACCAACCAGAAATACGTAGTCCTGTCCAGTGGGCAGCGTCCTGTGACCACTGATGAAGGACTAGTGGATGTTTACAAGGTAGATGTTTCCAATGCCGTGGTCAGTGAGTGTACACAGTGTTTAAAAACTCCACGGCATGTTTACATGGCATGTTTCCAATGCCGTGGTCAGTGGATGGACACAGTGTTTAAAAACTCCAGCAGCACTGCTGTGTCTGATCCACTCACAACAGCACAGCACACATTATCACATCACCATGTCAGCGTCACTGCAGTGCTGGGAATGATCCACCATCCAAATAATACCTGCTCTGTGGGGGTCCTGACCATTGAAGAACAGGGTAAAAGGGGGCTAACAGAGTATGCAGAGAAACAGATGGACTACAGCCTGTAATTGCAAAACAACAGAGTGCTATTATATAGTAGATGGAGCTCAAAAAAAGGAAAAACAGTATAAATGAAAGGTAGTTAATGAACTGGCCAGCATTTGTGCAGCTTTTAATCTCATGCATGTACATCTGAAATATTTGCTATTGTCTACATATACACTATATAAACAAAAATATTTGGACACTAAGGATATTAAGCACATAGCCTTGCAATCTCAATAGACAAATACTGGCAATAGATGGGGTCGCAGTGATAAGCTCAGTGACTTTAAACATAGCACTGTCATAGGATGCCACCTCTGCCACAAGTCAGTTTGTGAAGTTTCCATCCTGTTAGATCTGCCACTGTCAACTATAAGTGCTATTATGTGAAATGGAAGCACCTAGAAGCAACAACAGCTTAGCCATAAAGTGGTAGACCATGCTAATTCAGAGAGTGGGGCTGCTGAGTGAATCTGTGGAATCACCCAGTAACAAGTTCCAAGTTGTCTCTCGAAGCAACATCAGCAAAAGAACTGCACATTAGAAGCTCACGAAATGGGTTCCCATAGCTGAGCAGCTACATACAAGACTAAGATTAAAACGTACAGTGCCAAACGAGAGGTGGGGAGCAGTGTAAAGCACCGCCACTGGACTCTGGAGCAGTGGAAACGCATTCTGTAAAGTGACAAATCACACTTCTCTATCTGCCAGTCTTATGTATGAGTCTGGGTTTGGCGAATGTCAGTAGAATGTTTCGTGCCTGACTGCATTGTGCAGCTGTAAAGTTTGGTGGAGAATGGGTGATGCTATGGGGTTGTTTTTCAGGGGTTGGCCTAGGCCCCTCAGTTCCAGTGAAGGGAAATCTTAATGCATACCAAGTCATTTTGGACAAGTCTGTGCAGCTTTGTGTGGATACTTTTTTCTGTTCCAGCATGACTGAGCACCAGTGCACAATGCATGGCTGGGTTTGGTGTGGAAGAACTTCAGTGTCTGACCTCACAAATGCACTTCTAGATGAAAGGGCAGAAATTCCCAAAGACACACTCCAAAATCTTGTAGAGAGCTACCTAGAACAGTCCAAGTTGTTATAGCTGCAAAGAGGGGACAAACTCTATATCTATATATCTATATCTATATATATATCTATATATATATATATATATATAATGTCATAAATTCTCCTGTGAGTGTAATGTGTAGATGTCTTAATACCTTTGTCCATATAGTGTAGGTATGTTGAAATCTTAAATGTAGTAAAGTAAAAGTAGATGCCCTCTAGAGAGAACACCCGTTTTCTTATCCAATGCACAATTATCGGTTACTTACTGAATTTAACATATTATGGGGCATAAAACATAAAATGCCTTAAGTGTAAAAGTTATGGCACATTTAAATTACAGGTTTTATTTTTCCTCAATATGTTAAACAAAGAAACTAAATACAAATTGTGCACCAAAGTTGCAAATGTTCTCTGTAGGGGATGGATTTTTCAAATCAACAAAACATGACCAGGGGGTTCGGACTTGCATACAACCCTTATTTACTCATAAAACCTGTTGTATGTTATGTTGCTGTAGCTCATAAATGTCCCACCTGGGATTAATTCAGTTATTTTATTTTGGAGGAGGTTTTGCGTACTGAAGTTACCAAACTGTGGTCGACACAGGCCCTCCTGGACTGCAGCTAAAGAAATACCCTTACTCTAGAGCAGGGAGTCCTCTGATCTCTCTACATTGTGTATTTAGGAGCAATTAAAGAGTCACTCAGATTCACATAGCAAACAATATATTTAAGTGACAGGCTTTAATATGAGACACTAAAGGTATTATTTTTTCTACCACTTTCCTTTTTTCCTTTTATTGAAAATAAATTTACAGTCAGATTTAGAGTAACTGCTCATTTACTACACACAAATGGTCACTGAATGATGAAAAATATAGTTTTCAGCAGTAACAATACACACAGGCAAATAATTAGCTGATATATACATGTACAGGCATTTTACATCCTTTAGTTATACAAAGAATAATATCCCTATTCAAACAGATTGAAAATAAGCACACAACCAGTGGCAAAATCATCCGCTTGTTTAATACAATGTGCTGCCTTTGTTAGGGATCATAAATATTTTACAGCTTTCACATGATGCAACAGTGAACAAGTGCTTTTAAAGTAGAAGTCACATTAAAAAGTCTTCAGTCTTGATTGGAAAAACATCGAGAGCAACATCACGATGTGCAGACAATATCTACATTTCACTGAGGTGGCCCTTATATAGACACAGAAACACAGCTCCCTTCATACTGAAGAAGAGCTGTTGTTCGGACACCGTCAGTCCTCCATGTGCTTTGACATCAGACATCTTGGCAGAGACAAACAGTACAGAAGGAATCATACAGCATGGCAGTCAACAGCTGGACCAGTGTGCAGTGTCTGCAGTTGAGTCATCTAGCACTGCTCAAAACCAGCCATCAGAGACAGAGCAAGGGACTCCACTAGAGGGTAAAAATCAAAATAGAGAGTTAACAAACAGCATAACAATTGTGTAGTTAACTTAGATACAGAAAACACCAAACTGGTGCAAGAGGGGAAGCAGTTAAATAAAGCAAAAGTAGTCTCACAATGAGGAAACGATCCCCTGCAGACAGCCTTATTCAGAATGGTCACCAAGAACATGTGACAGTTCTTGAAATCCGACTCCATTTTGTCAATAGATTCGATTCTGAATCAGACAAAGACGACACGTTTTGAGAGTCTTAAGAAAATTCCAACAACAGACTAGATTCATAGACGTGTACAAAATGGCAATAAATGTGATGCTTCATATCAAATTAAAATACATATATTTTTGTAAACGAATACCACATACTTCCATGCTCCAAAGCCAGCCTGCCATCGGTCAGAGAAGATGAGAACCAAATTAAGGACCTTCATGATGGCTTCTTTGACAAAACTGACCTGCAAGGACAGAGTAACCTTGATTCTGTGTTCAAGTACTGCAAACAGCATTGACTGAAAGTAACTGAATATTTATTAGGACACTTAAAATAAGCACAAGCTCCACTGAGATACTGCCCCAAAACGCCAACAGATAGGATGTGGAGGGGGTACACGTGTCCTACCTTCTCCCGCAGAAGGCAGCGGTCGTGAATGGTGGACAGATATCTGTAATGGATTTTTATGAGCTGGTCCAAGTCTTTTGCTTCTTGTACTTGGTGCTGAAATTCCAGGCCTGTGCTATGCAAGATCTGAAATTAGAAGAGCAAAGGCAATGTAGAACAAATTAATTTGAATAATACTTGAATAAGACTAAGCTAAATAAATAAAATGAATCACATTGTTTTGTGTATTTAAAGTGTGCTGTTAATAACAAAATAGCTCAAATTATTTTTTTTCTTCATAAACAGGGCATTTAGTTATAGCCAAGTGGACTAAATAAGCTCCATCAGACATTCAGTAGTTCAGTGACATTACTTTCACCATATATATGGTTCATATGAACATAAATTACACAATTTTCATAGAGTGAACACCTTTTCCAGTTTTCAATGGTGGCTTATTCCAACCACACACACTTTACTTTTGAATACATCACCTTATTTTTATTGTTCTTCCATTCTAATGCACTAGTGATGTTCTTTTTGCTTGTATTGCATTTATGTAAAGCACATTAAAGTGTTCTTGTGTATGATATGTGCTTTATATTGGCAGGGCAAGCTTTTATAAATGTTTCTTATCCTTTATAAAGTCAATGGTTTCAACTCATTCTCTTTCATATAGTTTGTGGATTCTTTTTTACAGTGGAACAGAACTGTAGCTGTCCATTTTGCTACTGCTTTTGTTTGGTTTCTGTTGATTTAGCCATAGGTCTCCTGTGAGCTCTGTCCAGCATAGTCTGCTGAAGGTGTTCATTTAAAAGCCATTTGAAAACTGTATTTGAACCAGAGGTTACAACTGCAATTATCACACATATACAACATGTGAGCAGTTTGGTCTGCCAACCTGGACAGTGTTAAATTACAGTAGTAAGCTAGTAATCATGTTAACTTTGACAGCCCTAATTAATACCTGTGAGACATTTAATATAATTCTCACTGTACAAGAAACACAAATCTGCACAATAATGCAAATACCTACCCTGGTCATAATGTAGTTGTGCAGACTATTAACAAAATGCATTAGCTTCACTCTTAGTAGGAACATTCTATGGATCTGCTGGTTTATGGGTTCTTTGGCTGTGTACTCTTCAGACTGGCCTCCTTCATGCCTCTTAGCAGCTGTTGTCAAATCTGTGGAGAAATAACATTTTTAGCAGACAGAAAATCAGGTGACCCAAATCAAATCAGCTAGATCCATCTCTGCACAACTTTCCCAAATTAACTTAAAAACTTGTGCCTCTGAAAGTTTGATTTGCCCTTCAACTAAAATGAATGCAATGTGAGACACATAGAGACATACACACGTACACACACGCACACACACACACACACACACACACACACACACACACACACACACACACACACACCCTAAGAGTATGTGGATGCCCCTTCTAATTACTGAGTTGTTACATTAAGATGTTTCAGCCACATCTATTGCTAACAGGTGTATACAATCAAGCGAAAGACCATAATATCTCTCCATAAACAAACACTGTCAGTGGAATGGGTTGTTCTAAAGAGCTCACTGACTTTAAATGTGGCACAGTCAGAAAACAAGCTTGCCACAAGATTTAGCCCTGCTAGATCTTGCTCTGTCAAGTGCTATTACTGTGAACAGGAAGTGTCTATTATCAAGAATGGCTCTGCCACAAAGTGGCCGACCTTGTAAACTCACAGAGCAAAGGCACCAAGTGCTGAATCGCATGGCATATAAAAATCCAAACTACTTTTAGAAGCAAGATCAATAGAAATTGTGCATCAGCAGCTTCATGAAATGGTTTCCATGGCTGAACAGCTGTACACAAGCCTAAGATGACTATGTGCAATGCCAAGCATTGGCTGGAGTGGCGTAAAGCACGCAGCCAATGGATTCAGGAGCAGAGACAGAGGTGTGTCCATTAGGACACGGTTTGATAAGTGTGCTGTGGAGAAACTGTAGAGCCCTGACCTCAACCCCACTAAACATTTTTGAGCTGAACTGAAACACTGACTGCAAGCCAGACCTTCTCGACCAACCTGATCTCACAAATGCTTTTTTCTATGAATGGGCACAGGTTCCCACAGACACATTCCAAAATTTTCTGGAAAGCCTTTACATATATATTTCCATGCCTTTCTATATTTCTAATACTATGTAAGCATTACTTACCACTGAATCGCAATGTATCCAGACTGTATTTAGCCCACTTTATTTGTAGAAGGAGCAAGAAAACTTGATTGTAGATTTTCTGACATTCAGAACTAATGACAATATCCACAGGCCATGGAACCTGGTAAACACAAGTAATTATATTATATAAACAGAAGAGAAATTAATACAAGTCATATTAGCTAATGTTACAAAAATCTACATCCAAACAAATACACTGAAAAAAAAGAAGGTCTAGTTACCTTATAACTCAATGTAAGACCATCAAGGTTGTTGATTGGCTGTTTTTTCCTTGTGGGATCGATTGTCTCCAGAAAGATTGACAATCTGTGAAATCAGCAAAAAGACAGCAGTAAGTCAGAAAAATGAATTAAACTAAAACAACAAAAAGAAGAAAGTCTTTAAGAACTTATAAATATGTTGACATTCAGTCAGTACTTGTTGTTGTCCTCTGGGTGGCGCTGTCCCACAGCCTCCTGCAGCTGCACATTGAGAAATGCCAGCTGCTGCCAGCTCTCCTTCTCCAGCACCTTGTCAAAAATGGCTGTGTAGAAGTCATACATGGTGTCACCAGCCTCCAAAAGGAAATAGTTTCTCATAGCCTGAAGGTATCCTAGTAGCCTGAAAGAAGAAATGAGACCAGTCAGCTAAAATATGAAATTGCTCAGCCAGAGCTTCCAAAACAGTAGAATACAGTAGACTGTATTCAAAACAGACCTATAAAGGTTTAAAGCCAGAATTTTACCTGTAGTCCTTTTTGAGGGTTCTCATGAGGTTGCCACAGCATTCAATGTATCTCTTCTCAATGTGTGGATACAGGCAGGAGCGCAGAGTCAGCTCAAACGTTTGACATGTCACTGATTCTGAAGAACGGTCCACAATCACATCAGCACCACAGAACTTCTCATGAAAGTCTTTCTGTTCCAAATACAACCTGATGATGATTCGGAATACAATTTATTAGAAACCCAATCTCGTTTCTTATTCCTCAAAGTCTTCATACTAATTAAACAGCTGCCTATTCATCTAATAATCTAAGTGTGAGCATATTTTGATATTGAAACTCTTTGTATTTAAAAGATTAATTAATTTTCCATCTTGTGGTCTGTTGAAACCTGCTGTTTCTGTGGTAGGTTAGATCACCTCGCAAAGTTGATGGCCAGCAGGGGGTCATGGATGTCATCCATTTCCAGATGACGTGCCACGATGGATTGCATCTTAATAAGGCTCCTCTTTGTGGCTTGTTGCTCCGTTACCGTATCTGTGGGTGACTCTTCTCCACGGCGCAGACGAGTCTGCACCGATTCCAGAAAGAGTGTATAAAGACTTTTCCTTTCAGCATCTGAGAGAGAAAAACACACAGATGTATAATAAACGGTCTTACACAATTACATATAACATGAGATTACATGTGTAATATTAACTGTGCTGATGTATTAAAGGAATAGTTCAGCAAAAAAATCTAATTTACACAATTTTCCACCTTCTCTAGATGTAGTTAATCAGCCAAGATATATTAGGAGTCCAAAATGTGCTGTCCTCTAAATCACTGACAAGTCTGCATGACCATAACACACCACCTGAATGTGGTTTGGGAGAAGTTTTGAGGATGCACTCATTTCCATGACAACTGCCTTCTACTGCTTGTTAGCAATGTAAGCCAGCATTGAATCAACGAAACAAAATTTGGACACCAAACATATACTGGCTGATATACTACATGTAGGGTAAATGTAAAATTGTGTAATTTGTGTTTTTTTTAACAAATAATTCTGTTAAGCTACAGTATTGAGTATTTTGCATCCGACAAGGCAAAAAGGCAAGCTGAAGGGTATTTCACAAACAAAGACTTCGTAAAACTGGACACCTTAAGCCCACAGTGAGGACGATCTCCTACCTCTACTCCAATAAGTTAGGAATGACCTGGGCTAATCATGAAATACTGTTCCCTAAACTGAGATCACTGCATCCTCCCCTCTCCTTACCATGATTATAGCACTATGCATACAATCTATGAAAAGGGTGCTGGTAGGGCAAATCACAGAAATTAAAGCCTTTCTTTTACATTCCACATTTAACCAAACGCTGACCTCTAGAAGATCCATCGGCCTGCTCTGCCTCCTTGCAGTCCAAGTTTTTCAGGAGCTGCATGGACTTTCCTGCCATGATGATCTGCTTAAGGACAGGCTTGAGGAAGGACACCATTGTGTGCTGCTTGCTGCTGGAGCCCTGCTCTCCTCCAGAGCTTCCACTGGCAGCATCGCTCAGTCTCTCCTCACTCTCCACTGCCTCAGACACACTATACAAAGTGTAAGTGGCGTACCAGAAGTCCCTGTGATTCACAGGCACATCCTTGTTCCTAATGGACACAGACCCAATGCTTAGTAAGATGAAGTCACTTCAGCTGATTATTACTGACCTCTTAAATTGTGATATGCATACATAATGTCTCATCTATTACTGTCTAAAGAACTATGGAATTTTCTACTATGGACAGTCACATATGCAGTCAGTTTTCAAGGAGTAATGAATTTTACAGTTCAGAGCGTGTGCTGCTTTGATGAGTGATTTTCATGCTGAGCTTTTCAAGAGAATATCCTGCCAGAACATAACTGAAAGACATTGTGATGTAATGTATTCAAGCATCTACTTCTTCCTAAATTGGTTTGAGACATTCTAATCCCGTTGTGTGAACATTTATAACCAAATGCAATTACTAAATCTTTTATTCTTTACCTCTGGATTATAAACTCTTTGGCTGGGTCGAACAAGTGGCCGTGAACAATCCATTCGTCCACTATCTCAAGATATGGCCTGACTGTTTCAACCCAGAGTGAGAAGAGAAGTGCCACCTGGTGAAATAAAGGGCAACTGGGCATCAGACAGTTGACTACTATTTTATTTGTTTGTAAAGCAGTAATACATGTGCTACAAAGCTAGCAAAACACTAAACTGTGCAGGACAGCCAACTGAGACACACTGCCTTGTTAAACAAACCTGATTCAGCTCATCCACTAATTAGCAAAGCCTTCATGAACTGAATTCAGAGTGTTTGTTGATGGTAACACTAGGCTAATTTCAGCAGCACTTCAGCCCAGAATTGCCTGATCTAAATAGTGGGTGGTTTAAAACATTTTCTCAACTTAAGGCAAGACGCTATGGGCAAAAATGACTGTTTTGGTCAATCATTTTTCAAGTTTTGTGGGTAAATTGCATCTATAACACATATTCTCTTAAATGTATTGGATGTATTTATGTATTTGTATGTATTTACTTCCACATGGTTGTTTGGTGCATCAGTTTGTGAACACTCACATCTACTTTTTCCTAAAATTAACAACTATAACGAGGGTACATGCTTTCTTAGTAATACAATTTTAATGTCAGATCCACAAATCTTAGTTTTATTTAAATGTTAATGTTTCCTTGATTAGACACTAAAAAATGACATTCCAGCAATCTGTTCTGCAAAATCTTTTCTGATGTGTGACTTTACAATAAAATAAATTAATGCATACTTAATTAGACAATATCTTAATGTAATTTTTTGCCCAATACAAAAAAACCCTGCATGAATATCAATAATCAACTGAAGATTCATTTTAAATCCCTGTTTACTTGTGTTTCACCATAAGTATACGAAACTAAGAAATTTCTTCTGGTAATTAGTTCACTGTTTACTACTTTGACCATTAACATATGTAAAAGACTTTCCACAAACTTACCGATTGCTCAGAAGCTTCACCCACACTGTCATATTCAATGATGGCCTTGTAGAGAGTGTTGAGTAAATGTGAGGCTCGTACCACATTTGGCGTGCCAGGGGGGACCTCAGCCACCCCTGTGCAGAAAACTTTGTGCAAGACTGTGATCTGAGCCAGGTGAGGGCTGAGCCTTTCCAACACAGCGGACAATGTCACTGTCTCATCTGCACACACATCACAGAAACGAACAAGTCGGAAAAAAAATCATTTTACAGGCTGCACCACTGACATCATTAACTTGCATGTTATTCAAACAAATAGTGGTAAATACTATGTACCTCTGCCGATTATATCTTTCTCAATGGCTGTGAGCTCCTCTTTAAAGCTGGTAAAGTACTTGTACAGTGCCCACACAAAGGCTTGGTAGGTTCTGAATGGGGGCTCAGAGTTCTTCTTGGAAGATGAGGAGGAGGAGGAGGAGGAGTTGAGCCCAGGTGGACACGGCTCTGCACTGTGACCAGTCACCTCATCAATGAACCTCTGTAGACGAAACACGGCCTGGCCATAGGCTGCTATATGTTCCAGCACTGAGCGAAGGCAATTCTGTACCAGATTCAATCACAAGGTAAATATATAAACACAAACTAGAGGCACCTTCAATGCATATTTAAAGTCTTTTAAGAAAACATAGACTTGGGACTTAGAGGAGGAGACGCATTCCTATTCTGTTCAATTTTAGCTAGCACTTTACAATAAAGCTACATCCATTAACAGTGCTTAAGAAATAAGCATTTTTAAATACTTAAGTAATGTAGCAATTAATCAAAAACTAATGACCGAAATGAGGACTCACAGTTTAGATTTTAAGTAGTTTTTAATCATTACTATATGCTTACTTAATTTTTCAATTAGTCATTAACTAATGACAGTAATGATAAGCCTGTTATTTTAAATATTAGGTACTTTATAAATGAGTTAATTATTGTGAATCAACAATCAAGATAGTAAAAACTAAGCACTAACAAACAATTTGTTGAAGTCTATAATGTCAAATGCAGCTTTAATTTAAAGAGAAGGCATAAACTTCTAGCTTATGAAACACTTCATAAACATGTAAGAGCACAGAATAATATCTATAGTTGTATATACAGTCCCCTTCACAATTATTGCATTGCCACTCCTGGTGAAGACGAGCAAAAAGGGTTACAGGAAATTCACCTTTTGGTAAACTAGCTTAATCTCACACTGAAAAAAAATGAGAAAAACTCCTCCACCTTTAACTGAAGTAAATTTATTTTGAGATTTTAAAAAAATCCCTTATGTGCCACAACCACTGCCATCCCTAGAAGTACCATCAGAGGCCACCTCCGCACCAACAGATTATTTGGAAGGCAAGCCAGGAAATAGCCTTTCCTGCCATCTAAACACATGTGCCTGGAATTTGCTAAACGCTATTGTGACAGGAAACATGTTCTATGGTCAGATGAAACAAAAATTGCGCTTTATGGCAACAAATAACACTAAATGTGGGTTTGGTTTAAAAAGAAAATGACTACACTGAAAAAAATGTTGCCCACAGTTGAGAATGGTGGAAGGTCTGTTATGTTGTGGGGCTGTTTTTCCTCCAAAGGCCCTGGAAACCTTACTAGGGTACATGGCATCATGGACATTTTAAATAAAAAAGAAGGCACATCCTACACATCGTTGTCACCCACTGAAAACATTTGGTGCACTATGAAACGAAAAATACGACCCTGCACTGTTGAGCGCCTGAAATCCTATAACAAGCAAGAATGTGAAAACATTTCACTTTCAAACCCACAACAGTTGATTTCCTCAGTCCCCAAACACAGTTTGTTACAGGAAAAGGTGACACAGCACAGTGGTAAACATACCCCTGTCACAATTTTTTGGAACTTGCTGCTGACTCAAATCAAAATGAGCAAATATTTAAAAAATAATAATAAAATAAATAAATAAATAAATAATTCTCAGTTTCAACATGTTTTCTTCATACTATTTTAATTAAATATAGGGTTTACATTATTTGCATACATTTTTATTTACATTTTACACAACATCCCAACTTTTTGGGAACAGGGTTGTAGATATTTAAGGAGGTGGCCAGTTGGTGTATATGTAGTACATATATACATGCATACATACACACACACACAAACATACACGTCAGGGTATATCTACCTAATACATGTGTAAAGAATATACTACTCATGAAATATTTTGTTTGAGTTTCTGAGAATATATCTGCAGACAAGTTTGCAATAAGAATCACAAATAACATTAAATAATCTTGCTTAAATAAATAATGCTTAAGTAATATGTTGAAAAATTTAATGCAATAAATAAAATTGAAACTATGTTAATATCATAGAACTAATTAAATGTACTAATTACTTCTTGAAAGGAACAGAAAAAGCAAACATCTACATAAGGACCATAGAGCCTGACCACAGATCTTAGGCTTTACCAATAAGTCTTAACTTATCTTAGCACATAGATGATGGTTAAATAGTAAGGCAAGTACACAGTACACTCTCTCTACCAATTAAGATGACCCAAACTCTAACAATTTTGAGAAACTTGATTAAATGGCCCTTGATTAATTCACCCTGATTAATTGGAACTAGAAATATCTCATTAGTGCTTAGTTCAGCAGCTCATTAGTGCTTAGTTCAGCAGCTCATTAGTGCTTAGTTCAATAGCTCATTAGTGCTTAGTTCTTACTATCCCAATTATTATGTCACATTATTAACACTTTAATATACTATTTATTAACATCTAAAGCAATATGTTAGCTACCATTACTATCATTTGTTAAATATAAATATTAGATATTACATAACCATTAGTAAGATTTTAAAATAATGTTAGTTTCTATGTCTTTCATTAATTAATGATTAGCTGTGACATTACTTAACTATTTAGTTATGTTTATTACTCTTGTAAGTACTGTTAACTGATGTACTCTAAATTGTTATCAAGGAACTAAACTAAATAAGAACTAAAACAATAAATAAAATAAATAAATACATAAAATTAAAAAAAAAAAAAAAAAAAGAAGAAAGAACCACTTTTAGCTTACATTAGTCAAGTGGGTGACCACCACGTCATTCCTCACGCTTACTTTGCCATCATGGTGCTGAAATATGAAAAGCCTCTTTACCCCTGACAACAGCCTGAAAGCAAAAAAGAATACAGGGTGAATAGCATTTTCATTTGACCATGTGCCTAGCAGGAAAAAGGAAACGCCAACCACTGGGATTCATAAACTTTCGTGACATGGTATTGGCAACATTCCTGAAAATGAACAGGACACTCCACTGAGGCGGTAAACAACACAACCAATGACATTCATAGAGGGTATCCGCGTAAAACTCAACATATTCTGTCTTCACACTCCTAACTATAAAAATCAGACAGAAAGAAAGACAGCGGATGAGTGAACATGCAGTCTTCATGCATTTGCCATTTCAATCATTAATAAAAATATGCCCTATTCATCTATTATACTAGTTACTAAAATACTCATGATAATCGTAATTTCCATATCTATAGCTATATGTCCACTAAAATAAACATACCCAGTCTTACCATAAAGTCTCTCGAATCACTTGGGTTTCAGTAACAAAAGCTTTTTCCTCAGGCAGGTAGAGTGGGTCAGTGTTGTAGAGATGCTGATCCCTTAAGAGAGAATCAAAGGAAGTATATCAACACACTTAACAAACAGATGTTTCCATTAATTAAAAGCTACTCATAAGCTTTTTCCTGGATTTAATTTCTCCCTAACTGTTAGCAAATTAGACCCATTTCAGTGTAGATTTTTGCTTTTCACTGATCTGAGGCTAATTTTGGAGTTTCTCTTACAATGTTTTACAAGGGCCATAAAATTCAAAGAAAGAGGGGCAGAGAACTGAATTATCAAATGGGAGAGCATGTTTAATGCACTTTTAATATTACACTGTGTTATGGAGTATCAATAATCAAAAAATTTATAAAAAAAAAATTAAAAGGGCCCAAATTGTTGAAACCTGAATTTTCCTCAGTTTTATGAAACAGAAGAGTACTCTTGTTCGATGTAGTCTTTTTTTAAATATACCATTCATTCTTCACCCGTACAGTTAATTTAAGGGAACTAAACTCAAATTAAGGTAGAGTGGATGCTCAAGCTTTTTTTCTCACCAGACGTTGAGCAGGTTAGAGTGCAAATGGAGACTGTGTGGAAAACGGGGTGAGTGGGGGACCCAGTATGGCGTTACAACATGCCGCTCCAGCCAAGCACGGGCATCTGGCTCACCCACTAAATAAATATGTACAGTGAATTACAAAAATGACATTTACTGGTTAAAGACATTTAATTTATAATTTTGAAATATTGCACTAAAGTTCTGGCACCATCAGTGATGCTTACAATATGATGTTCATTAGTTATAAGTACCCATCGGCACGTTATAATTTGTGTTGAGATCATGCCTTTACCAGTCCAAGTGACTTGTACTGTCTTATTGTTCCGTTCCTGATATTCCTGTGGTGTTCTGTCCACCTGTATCCCAGAATCCTCTCTGCTGATAGGCTGCTGACTTTCTTCTTCCTCACTCTCCTCTTCTGACCACTCCTGAAAAGCAACCATATGCATAGCGTACTGAAAGATGCACTCACTTTGCTACACATACACTATATTGGCAAAAGTATTCCCTCACCCATCCAAATCATTGAATTCCGGTGCTCCCATCACTTCCATGGAAACATGTGTCTAAAACCAAGCACCTAGGCCTGCAGACTGCTTCTACAAACATTAGTGAAAGAATGGGTCGCTCTCAGAAGCCCAGTGAATTGCAGCATGGTGCCATGATAGGATGCCACCTGTGCAGTCCAGTTGTGAAATTTCCTCGTTACTAATTATTTCACAGTCAACTGTCAGTGGTATTATAACAAAGTGGAAGCGATTGGGAACGACAGCAACTCAACCACAAACTAGCAGGCCATGTAAAATGACAGAGCGGTGTGAGCAGATGCTGAGGCGCAAAGTGCACAGAGGTCATGTTTCTTTCTGCAGAGTCAATAGCTACTGATCTCCAAACCCCAAACAGTGTGAAGAGAGCTTCAGAGAATGGGTTCTCATGGCTGAGCAGCTGCATACAAGCCTTACATCACCAAGCACAACGCAAAGCGTTGAATGCAGTGGTGTAAAAGGACTCTAGAGCAGTGGAGATGTGTTCCCTGAAGTGAACAATCAAGCTTCTCCATCTGGCAATCCGATAGACGAGTTTGGGTTTTATGGAGATTATGGTGCGGGGTTGTTTTTCAGGAGTTGGGCTCGCCCCCTTGGTTCCAGTGAAAGGAACTCAGTGCTTCAGCAGACCAAGAGACTTTGGACAATTTCATGCTCTCAACTTTGTGGGAACAGTTTGGGGACAGCCCCTTCCTGTTCCAACATGACTGCGCACCAGTGCACAAAGCAGGTCCATAAAGACATGGATGAGCAAGTTTGGTGTGGAAGAACTTGACTGGCCTGCTCAGAGACCTGACTGCAACCCAACAGAACACCTTTGGGATGAATTAGAGCGGAGACTGTGAACCGGGCCTTCTCGTCCCACATCAGTGTCTGACCTCACAAATGCGCTTCTGGAAGAATGGTCAAAAATTCCCAGAAACACATTCTTAACCCTTGTCGACAACATTCCCAGAATAGTTGAAGCTGTTATAGCTGCTTTTTTGCTTTTGGCAATAAAGTGTATCTGCATCAGGCCATTCAGTAAAGGTATAAGCATCACTTATACTAATAGTAATATTAACAGAGTGGCACTAATTCTAAAAGTACAACAATTTTACACATAAAGGCACATTTTCAGTGGTATAAAACAGCCTTGCTTGACTATGTCACATGTGTGTAACTGTAAACAAGCACATGGCCAAACACATTAATGTATAACTGAATGCAGCCTACTCACCGGAGTGTCTGGAAAAGGGCCTGTGTCAATATCTTCTCCTTCCATTAAGTACTTAGCCCAATCAAAACTGTCTTCTTTTTCTGCATTAAGAAATTATTTAACTAAGAATCAGGCACATGCCAAATATTTTTAAAAATGATACTACAATAATGACCTAACCTTTTAATCACAGTTTACAATATTATGACATTGATGCATTTGAAAAAGAAAAAAAGCCTTTATTACAGCTAGACAAACTATTTTCTTAATATCTTTATTATAAATAGCAGTCCTGTGTGGGGGCTGTACATGTGCAATATGTACAATTAATAATAATTATTATTACAAATTTAAAAATAAAAAAGCTCTCTAAACATTGGTGCTTAATGATAATCATATGATTATCATAATAAGTTGAGTACCCTGCCATAGAACACTGCCCACCTTTGAGAACTGTGAAAATGCTTAAACATAAATTAAAGCAGGGGATATACAGGCAATTTCTTACGCTTTTAAAGATTTTAATAGTGTAATTATAACAATAAACATACGACAGCTACATGATTGAACACAATCCATGCTTAATATGGAAGCATTTGTTTATCAACTGCAACAATATCACTAATTTCTTCTAGTACTAAATGTCTATTCACATGTTAACACACCATCAAGCTGACTGTTTAATTCTCTATGTAGCTCTAGTCTACACATGGACATTTAACAGGTGTACAAGCAACATATTTTCACTTCGTGTGTTCCAGAGTCATAGTAACTCTTTAAATAAACATTTCAATTCATTTCAACGTCAGTGTTAAATGAAAGACAAGGAGGGTACTCTTACGCCTTAAAGTTGGCTCCCTCAGTTGTAGCCTGTTGATCTCTTTTTGTTCTCATATTTAGTCTTTTTACTGGAGCGAACTCTTTGAATGTGACATGGTATGTTTATGCTGTTGAAATTATTTATAATAAAATAACTTGAAAAGTGCTCTTCCTACTAAATATTTTTTATCTACTAAAACGTTACTGTCTTTCTAGTCAAATGTGCATTCACTTTTTTGGTCTTTATAGATATATCACTAGACAGAAATTATGAGATTTCATAAACATTCCAGCCTCCTCTGATTAACTGGTCGTACTGCCTGTCTAAAAACACAGAGGTACCGATACAAGACGACCGACCTGATTCTTTCAGTCTGGGCCTTTCACTGTAGGTAGTGTTGGATGGAGAATCAGACAGCAACAGTAACAAGGCCAATACACCATGGTGGACATCAGTCTGTATGAAAGAGAAGAAAGGCAACCTTTGATACATGTATTTAATGTATTTATGTCTTAGCGGTACAACATGATTTTACAGCATCTTACCATGGTACCCTCAGTATTAGGAAGAGGTGAGTTCAGAAATTCTTCTGTCAGTCGTGTCCAACTCTCTGCTTTACTCAGGTCTGAGTGCACCATAAGTTTTTCATGGATCCTGAAAATCATGAATGGTGAACCAGATATGAATTTTTGGAATTTAAAACACTGACATGGGCAAATTTGTGGAGCACTGCTTGAATCACATTCTTACCCTTTTATTGAGCGCTGTACTTTGTGGCTGCTGACATCTAAGAAACGATGAAACCTATACAGTGTGAGGAGGAGAAAAAAAACTTCACTACATCATTTTATCAGTGGTTTAAAGCCTGCAAATGCTCTAAATGACAGGCCAGGTTTTAGGAATCCAGCAACCTCCACACTACATTTGGAATGAATGACAGATTTTGCATAATTTCACTGCTGTACACAAACTCATTCAGAGTGGTTAGATATGATATACTGTATGCTACTCATGTCACAGACTCTGACGTCTGTACAGCGGAGGAGACAGGGACCTGGGGTTGATATGTCTTCAACACAAACAGAGCTTTTTATTCATCATCCCAAAGCATTAGCGAACCTACACACGTCTTGAGTTTTTATTTATAATGGTGATAATGAAAAAATAACAGTAAATCAGGAGGAAATAAAACTTTTCTTTGAGGATTAGCTTGCCTTTGAACATCATGTAAAGTAAATCGATTCACGAGAGGTTCCAGCCCAACATTTTATCAAACAACACTCGTAAGACTGAATCAGGCAGCGTATTCATAACCATTTAATCCAATCACTTTCTCTGAGGGAGCTTTTAGAGGTGGACTTAGTTCACACCACTTCAGACTTTCTTTACATCTTCGCCACTTAATTATGTGGAGCGTTTAAAAAACTGGTAGAGCTTCACTTTTAACAACTAACGGTGTGAGAAACCCGCACCGGCACCTGGGAGAGTGACAAACCCAGAGCTGCTCCAGTTTACAGACACAAGGCTGCCAACGCATCCTCACCTGAAATTTGACCAGGCAAACTTGAGAGCCATTTGGAAGTTCTGGTCCTCTTCATCCTGAACGCCGGTCATATGCGTTACCAGTTTCCTCACCTCTAGGTCCAGTTCTTTCTCGAATTTGGTCCAGTGCGCCATCCTGCAGTCACTTAACTCACGTGGAAGTCAGCTCAGCTACTTTATCAACACCGGGTTACGCAAAAACACCTGAAACCACCTCGACCCCCACTGACTTTTCATGTGCGCACACACGAGTCCCCCGCTGAGCGGCTGTACACCAGCCGAGCTGAAGCGTCTCCCTCTCGGATTTGCATTCCAGCTACGCGGGTAGCCAACAAGCTAGCATCAACACACTGTCAGGTTCGGCTGTGGGGATGAACTACAACACGGCTGGAAAACCTCCACTCGTGGTATTTGCAAATCGCTGCGGGGCAGATTTTGTCCCGTGACTCGTTACGACAGTAACTCAGAGAGCTGCAGGGCACTAAAATCACTCGCTGGCGCTCAAAGCGGCGCCGCAGCTCCTTCTTACCGCTCAGCTTGTTGTGAAGCTCCTTCTGTGGTTGAACGCGAAGACAAAGCTTAGCGGCTCTTTACCTCCACCTATCGGCCACAATACTGAAACCACGACAGAAAAAAGGAAACCTTAGTAAACAGAAATAAAACTAAAACGTGAAGTGTGAAGGATTTTTATTTATCAAGTTAATCATAACCTGTAAAAAGGAAATACAATCACTGTCATGACAAAAGAATGACAATTATGTTTAGATTTCATAGCAAATACAATATATAAGTGCTAAACAAACAAATTACGTCGCATTACAACATTCAGGATAATATTGTTTTAATATAAAATATAGGACATACTATGGCTATAATATCACATTAGACTACAACAATTTTTATTACTTTGCTCTTTTACTATTACTGAACTCACTCACACGTGATGGTTCATAAGACAATTAAAAGAGGGATAGGACCATCGTTTGTAATGCAGACCTGCTGATTTTAAATGCATTCTATTCATAAACTTGTTTCAACATTTTGATATCATCTAAAAGCTTTCATTCATTTTCAGTGGGAGATAACTGCAAAGAACAGTAAACAAAGTAATTAAAACAAGTTCATCTCCCTTTAGACTTCTTCTTCTTCTTTCGGCAGCTCCCTTTAGGGGTCGCCACAGTGGATCATCTGCCTCCATCTTGCCCTATCCACTGCCTCCTCTACTTTTACACCAACCATCTCCATGTCCACCTTCACTACATCCATAAACCTTCTCTGAGGTCTACCTCTTCTCCTTCTACCCGGCAGCTCCATCTCCAACATTCTTTGACCAATATATCCACTATTCCTCCTCAACACATGTCCATCTTCATCTCTGCCACCTCCAGCTCAGCCTCCTGTCTTTTAGACAGAGCCACAGTCTCCAAACCATACATCATAGCAGGACACACTACTGTCTTGTAAACCTTCCCTTTCACTCTTGCTGCTATCCTTCTGTCACACATCAGCCCTGACACCCATCTCCACCCATCCTGCCTGCACCCTCTTCTTCACCTCTTTTCTACACTGTCCATTGCTCTGGATGGTTGACCCAAGATATGTGAAGTCATCCACCTTTACGACCTCTACTCCTTGCATCTTCACCTTTCCACCGGCCTCCCTCTCATTCACACACATGTATTCCGTCTTGTCTCTACTGACCTTCATTCTTCTCCTCTCCAGTGCAAACCTCTACCTCTCCAGATTCTCTTCCACATGCTCTCTACTCTCACAACAGATTACAATGTCATCTGCAAACATCATGGCCTTGCTTCCTTTCCATCTGGTCTCCTGGACACACAGAATATCTACCTTCCTTCTCTCCATCATGTCTGCAAGCTCTCTGCCTTTACCAATCATTGTCCCTATGTTCAGAGTCCCTACTCTTACCTCCACACTCCTGCCTTTCCTTCTCTCTCGCTACCTTCTAACCAGCCTTCCTCCTATCCTCTTTGATGGTCTTCGACCTACAGTAGTCCAATTTCCACCAGCACCCTGCTGGACAACAGCACCGGAGACGGTCGTTGTTAACCGGGCATCCGGTATGGCAATCATATTTGTGATCCGCATGATAGTTTTGGCACGGATAGTTTTTACGCCGGATGCCCTTCCTGATGCAACCCTCACCATTTACTTGGCTTGGGCCCGGCACCAGAAGTACACAAAGTACACCCTTCATGGCTGGTTTTTCATCTCCCTTTAGACACTGAGCATAAAACAGCAGCTTGTCTTGTTTCTTCCAAAACAGACTCCCTCAGAGGCCTCAACCGCATCTTTCTGCTGCATTTTGTTTGTAATCTACATGGGCCAAATTAGATCATGAGTACAGCTGAGAACATAATTTTGCTGGGTACAGTGCACCAAAGGACACTTTGGGTGGTGCCCAAGTCTGTCCCAAATGCACCCCTCAGGTATCTTGTCCTTTATGCCTGCATATTGCTCGCAAAGTTTGTAATTTGAAGAGGGCTGCAGAGTTTAGGGTGCCTTTTGGGACAGGCCCTTTTTTGTTGCCTTCTTGCAGATCATTATTTTGCCTGCCTGTATTCTTTATGTTGCCTTTTGGGGGACTCTTATTTTGCCTGGTTGTAGGTTTTTACATGGCCTATTTTAGGATTTATTTTAGTCTGCTTGTGGATCTTTATTTTGCCCTGTCTTATAAACCATATGATTTTATACTGTAATTTATCATTTATATTTTTGGATTTCTTTTGGTAACTTGTGTTTTGTTTTTTTGTCGGCTTGTAAACTTTTACTTTGTTGTTTTTATGGACTCTTATTTTGCCAAGCTATGGGCGTTGTCAATTTTGGATGTAACTATTTTTCCGGCTTGCGGACTTTTACTGTTCCGCCCCCGTGCGTGCGTATGTGTGTACAAGCTCGTGTGGGCGTGTTCACAGCGGCGCAGGCAACGGAGCGGAGGGTTTTGGTGGCCGTTCGCACCGGGGCCGCCAGATCTGAGCGGATCGCAGAGCCGAGCGCTGCGGCAATGAAGAGGAGGCTTCAGAAGAAGTACATCATCCTCATCGTCGCCTACTCGGTCCTGCTGCTGCTCGTCCCGTACGTGCTGGACTACCGCGGCCACTCGGCTCAGGCGAAGCATGCAGTGCAGCAGCAGCGCTGCCCGGACCTGGAGAACACGATGGCGCTGTGGAGCAGCAGCGGCATCGGAGGAGCCAACGGCAACGGCACGGAGGCGGCGAGCGAGGATAACGGCAACAGGAGCGACACTAAGATCCACATCTACCTGCACGCCACATGGAGGACGGGCTCGTCGTTCCTGGGCGAGCTGTTCAACCAGCACCCGGACGTGTTCTACCTGTACGAGCCCATGTGGAACATGTGGCAGGCGCTGTACCCGGGCGACGCGGCCAGCCTGCAGGGCGCCGTCCGCGACATGATGAGCTCCCTCTTCCGCTGCGACTTCTCGGTGCTGCGCTTGTACGCGGGCTCTGCCAACGTGAGCACGGCGTTCGTGTTCGGCTGGAAGACCAACAAGGTGATCTGCTCGGAGCCGCTGTGCGCCGCCTACAGCAAACGCGACGTGGGGCTTGTGCAGGGCGACGTGTGCGCGCGCTGCCCGCCGCGGGACCTCACCGAGCTTGAGCGCGAGTGCCGCAAATACCGCGCCGTGGTGATCAAGGACGTGCGCGTGCTCGACGTGGGCGTGCTGGCGCCGCTCGTGCGGGACCCATCGCTTAACCTACGCGTCGTGCAGCTGTTCCGTGACCCGCGCGCCGTGCACAACTCGCGCCTCAAGTCCAAGTTAGCGCTCGTGCGCGAGAGCATCCAGGTGCTGCGCAGCAAGAAGCACGCCGACCGCTACCGGAGGCTCCTCGCGCCCGGAGCGCGCGCCAACCGGGCCGAGAACTACGTGGCGAGCGCCATGGAGCTCATCTGCGACGGCTGGCTGGGGGACATGATGCTCGTGGCCAACGCGCCGCCGTGGCTGCGCAGGAACTATATGCAGATACGCTACGAGGACTTGGTGCTACGGCCCGTGGACGAGCTAAGGCGGCTGTACCGCTTCGCGGACCTCTCGGTGTCGCCGGAGCTCGAGAAGTTCGTGCTTAACATGACGCGAGGCCGAGGCTACAGCTCAGACAAGCCGTTCCTCATCTCGTCCAGAGACGCCAAAGAAGCTATATTCGCCTGGAGGGAGCGGCTGAACGTGGAGCAGGTCAACCAGGTGGAGGCCTACTGCAGCGAGGTCATGCGCCAGCTGGGCTACCAGAAGAGGAACCTGGAGAAGACGTAGGCAACAAGTAAGAGAGATCCTCGCCGTGACACCACAGGTAGAAGTGGGTCTGGGCAGGGAGGGGTTCAGGCAGGTCATCTCTCATGTCTTCTTCAGTGTTTCACTATCTAGTCCTTGGGGACCTCCAGACGCTCCATAGTTTCTGCACACCTGAGCCGAGCAGTCAAGACCTAAGCATCTAGTGCAGGTGTGCTGGGAGGCCCCCAAGGACTGGACTGGGAATCACTGGTCCAGTGATGGTGAGTTATAGTACCTGGACTTGTAATGTAATCTTGAAGAGCACAGAGCAAAGTGGCTTCAGTAAACGGATGCTGAACTGGCTGGAAGATCTTGAAACAGCTCAACGTGGGATTTCAAGATCTTGAGGCCAGTCCTCCTATTTTGTTTTGAATCCTTTGAGAAGTGATCGCTCTGTACTAATCGCTGCAGCTGTTTCTCCTCCACAAGGAGCTTTAATGAAGTAATCAGGCTGCATTACTAAAGAGATGATTAAGCCTTTAAAATATACTTATTGCCATTGTTGGAACAAAACCTTGTATCTCCAAAATGGTAACTTTACAGGAGAAGGGGGAAAAACTTACTTTTAATGTGAGTCAATGGAACCAGACGTTTGCAAGTAGTTTTGGGTCGTTTCTTTTGGTCCATTCAGTATGAAAATTGCACACATTGTAAAGGGTGACCGACATTCTCAAACTACGTCAAAAACTGAAAAACGACAAAAATGGAGACATGAGGTTTTGTTCCCACAGTAGCGAGCGATATATGGTTAATACTGACAGGAGTATAACCTTTCGGTGACTGACTGTCCGAAAAAATATTCTCAGATTTCTTGAAATGTTTGTTTTCCCTTTTTTAATTATTTTATTTCATCAGTTGAATTGAGTTGAAAGGTGTTTTACCACTCATCCAAGGGGCAGGCAGCAGCAAAGGGCATGCATGATAATATGGCAATCATATTGATATCAACAGATAATTGTCTTTAAAAAATGATAAGCACTGGACAGAGAAACAATATTTAATGATGTATTTATTGTACACCAGTAGAGCATTTAGGCACCGCTGAGCAACTGCACTAAAATGTTGCCGTTTTATTCACCTTACTGTATATATACCCTATATAACCCTAAAACAACTATTTTTTTTCTGAAGTCTATCCAGATAGATTAACAGTCACAATTACTGCATTTTATGTTTATGTATAAGCATTGACAGATATGTGCATGAAAAATACTGAATACTGGCCACAATTCATATCAGTGCATCCCTTGTTAGCAGTATTTTAGTGAAGGGTTTCAGATCACTGAATCCTTTAGTAGTAGTCAGTCAGTGTGTCTGGATTTGTGATGTGATCTTGAAGACGTCTAGAAGACAATGGGAGCCTAAATGAAGGTTTAAAGTAAGACCAAATGTAGCTAAAAATCCTCCCCCATCAGTCTGTCTGAACGCCAGTGATCTCGCCAGGTCTTGGAGTTGTCTGGTAGTATTAAGTCAAGATGACTGGAATTGGTGTAATATTGTTGTCATCAGACAGTCATACTTAAACAGTTCTGACCCACTAACTCCATCATTACTGCCCTCAGTTTATTCCTGCTTTCATTCCTGTTGTATTCATTCCTTAATTGGTTGACTGGCATTTACTAACAAATAGATTGACTGTCTCACTAGAGCCGCCACCTCCTACATGGTGTACTGAATGTTTTGTCTGAATTTTGTACTTTTGTCCTAGAATGTATACTTGAATCGTTTCTCAGCAGGGCTGAGAAGGAACCACGAATTAAGAATGCAGTGTAACTGCGTAAATCACAAAAAAGGATGTGAAAATTTCATTTATTCAGTTTAGTTCAAATGAGCAGTTCAGTTCATCTACCAATTTCAATTGTGTGTCTCTATTATGATTACAAGAAGTCCAGTCTCTTTGACTTACTACCACTACCCATAGCAATGTTTTCTCAACTGCCACCTCCTATTTTCCATGGAGTCCTATGGGAAGCAACTGCACTGAAAAAAAAGGGTTCAGTAGAGTTCATTCTCCCTCCTCTGTCAGGAGCTTTATTGAACTGATACAACGGTTACATTTCAGAAAGATGGTTAAGCCACTCAGAACAATACAGTAGTATTCGTCTTCAGCTACGAATTCAATACTGACAAAATGTTACCTTTCATTGGCTCCTAAAATTTGCTAAGGCATGTCAGTTTCTTACTAATTCAGCCAGCCAATCCTGAGAAGGGGAGGGGGGTGTTGGTTGCATAGCAACAACAAAGATGCAAAGCTAAGACCAGCAAGGAGTTTTGTTGTTAATATTAACAATATTATTATTATTATTATTATTATTATTATTATTAGAAGTAGTAGTACTAGTGGTAGCAGGATTATCTGATGGCTGGTGGCTAGTAGTATAGGTTAATGCTTTATGTTATGGCAGTATATGTACTTTTTTGTTTGTTTTTTTTCCCCATATCAGCACAGAAAATGAGTTTCAGTAGCACCTCATTTCTCAAACTCACTCTGTTTGATGTAGACTCAGGCAGATAAGACCAGCTCAGTTTGAAGGAAATGAAAGACAACATCAAAACCGTAACAATCACAGAAGGCTTGGGTGAGAAGCCATTCAAGGCAAGGCAAGGCAAGTTTATTTATATAGCACCTTTCATACACAACGGTCATTCAAAGTGCTTTACAAATGAAAAAATACAGAAAAATGTAATTAATGTAAATTAAAAAAAATGTAAAAACATAATTAAAACAATAGATTTAAAAGAAGTTAATCAAATTTAAAAGGAGATAAAAAATTAGAATAAAAATAAGAAACATGATTAAAACAATAGACATAAAGAAGTTAAATGAATGAGCATAAGAGTGCCGTTACAGGATAAAAGTGGATTAAACTGAGCTAAAGGCCTGCTCAAACATGAAGGTTTTCATTCTGGATTTAAAAGTGTCTAGTGTTGGGGCTCTTCTAATGCTCTCTGTCAACTGGTTCCATTTCAGAGCAGCGTAGTAGCTAAATGCCGCCTCTCCGTGTTTAGTTTTTACCTTAGGCTGCACTAACTGACCAGTTCCTGATGATCTGAGAGTTCTGCCCGGCTCATATTGCTGGAGCACATCTAATAAATATACTGGTCCTGCACCATTAAGACATTTATAGACCAGTAATAGTACCTTAAAATCTATCCTGTAACATACTGGTATCCAGTGTAGGGATTTAAGGATAGGAGTGATGTGCTCCCTTCTTTTACTCCTAGTGAGAACTCTGGCAGCTGCGTTTTGAATCAGCTGAAGCTGTTTGATTGTCTTTTTTGGGAGTCTAGTTAGGAGCCCATTACAGTAATCAATCCTACTAGAAACAAAGGCGTGGATGAGTTTCTCCAGGTCTGCTTTAGCCAGAAAATCTCTGATTTTGTTGATGTTTTTGAGGTGATAGAAAGCTGATTTGGTGACAGCTTTGACATGACTGTTAAAAGTGAGATCAGAGTCCATTTGTACACCAAGGTTACGTACTAGTTCTTTAGATTTTAGGCCTCTCGAATCTAGATAGGCAGCTAGTCTGTGTCTTTCATTGCTATTCCCAAATAAAATAATCTCTGTTTTATCTTTATTCAACTGCAGAAAGTTGTGTTTCATCCATTTGTTTATGTGCTCAAGGCATTTGCACAGTGAGTCTAGGGGACCATAGTCATTTGGGCAGAGAGCCATGTAGATCTAAGTGTCATCTGCATAGCTGTGTGCAAAGAAGCTCCTTCCTTGAAGGTATGAACTGAACCATTTTAGGACAGTTCCTGAGAGTCCAACCCAGTTCTCAAGTCTATCTATGAGCATTTTGTGGTCAATGGTGTCAAAGGCAGCGCTGAGATCAAGCAGTAGTAGAACAGACATGTTTCCTGAGTCTGTATTTAGGCGAATGTCATTTGATAACCTTAATTAGTGCAGTCTCAGTACTATGGTTCGGTCGGAAGCCTGACTGAAATTTGTCTAGACAGCTATTTGTGGACAGAAAGTGCATAATTTGCTTGAAGACAATTTTTTCTATTATTTTTCCAATGAATGGTAGATTAGAAATTGGTCTATAATTATTTAACAGGCTTGTATCTAGTTTTCTTTTTCAAGAGAGGCTTCACAACTGCAGTTTTTAATGCACTCAGAAATACACCTGACATGAGTGAGGAATTTACTATTTGAAGAATGTTCACTAATATTGAGGAAAAGACATTCTTTAAAAACTTGGTTGGTAATGTATCAAGACTTTTTATGTAAAGTAGGTTGGTAATGTATCAAGACACTTTATCTAGACACTTTATCCACTGCTCTAAGTCAATATCATGCTGCTATAGCAAACTTGCACTCTGGACTTCATATTGCTGCTAACTTCCTACTCTCCCTCTCTTGTGTACTTTCTATTTATTTATCTATTTTAATAACAGCTCTTGGGTGTAAACTGGACCATGAGATCTTAATTTCGTTCCACCTCATGTACCATGCGATGCGAATGACAATAAAATCTCCTTGAATCCTTGAATCCTTGAAGACTGCAAGTAGATGATTTGAGATGACTCACTGTATCAATTAAACCTTCTTCATTAATAACACTAAACTGGGACATGTTGAACATGCTTTTGCGTGGTTTTGGAGAGAAAATCGTCTCGTTGGTAGATGTAGGCGTACAGATAGCTTGTCTGATGGTGTGGATTCTAGTATTAAAAAATTTTGCAAACTCATTACATTTCTCAGTTGAAACTAGCTCAGGGGCCATATATGTAGGTGGGTTTGTTAGTCTGTCAACCATAGTGAATTTATTCAGTTTTAATGTAATTTACACAGCAGTACGAGTAATGCTATGACACAGCTCCACATTGTCTCTAATAATAGCCTAATGCACTGAAGAGATTCAATTGATTTAAAAGAGTGGAGCTGTTGGATGACTGTCAGATACAGCAGCAGTTTTCCAGCTCCAATCTTGGAGGCCCACCTGCACTTCACAGGTTTTGGTTTCCCTGCACATGAATAACATCTTTAGTTGAATCAGGTATGTTAGAGCAAAAAAAATGAGGGCAGAGTACAAGACTGGAGATAGCAAATGCTAAATATAGCATGACACACTTTTCCATTGTCATATGTACTTTTATGGTAAATGCCCACTTGCTGTTTTTGTTGCCGCACAGTCACACCACTCATTGATTGCCACAGCTGAACATGTCTATTATAATGAAGTAATAATGTAATGTATAAAAAATGTAACTAGAAAGCATTTGAAGAGCTAAACAATAAACATACTGCATGATATTTATTTTTATTTAATATCTGCATCTTTTAATGCTTAAAGCTCACAATAAGGATAAACTGTGGGTTTTTACACCTTTATAAAGTACATTAGTCATCCACACATGCTAGGACAACATATAAGTAATGAATCCGGCTTGCTAGCTACCATAATAAGTAACCTACATGCTCATGTGAGCCTACAAGTGAGTTCTTCTCACTCAAACCATGTAAACCTCAGCCAATCAAAGGTTTTTCCTCCAATTGTTTTATGTAAACAGTTACGTATATCTGGTCATTTTTTATTATTATTATCCGAATCAGATTCAAAGAAGATGGAGGCAATAATGGCTACCTTGCCATCTACCTTTG
Source organism: Pygocentrus nattereri (assembly GCF_015220715.1). Taxonomy (NCBI): domain Eukaryota; kingdom Metazoa; phylum Chordata; class Actinopteri; order Characiformes; family Serrasalmidae; genus Pygocentrus; species Pygocentrus nattereri. Next base: position 20,191,429 of record NC_051236.1, read on the forward strand.
GAGAAAGTGTAAAGGATATCAGCCTGACTAGAAGAACTTTCTTCTGATCAAAAGGTAGAAAGAAAATTTGACAAACTACTGCTGCATGTGGGGTGGATTTTTGGGGCCTATGCAGGATGTCTGGAGGCTGCCTTTTGTGTGTTGGAAATATAATGATTATTTTGCTCACTCGTGAATGCAGAACATTATTGCTAGAAAGCTAAAAACCATATTTCAAGCAGCCCACCCCCCAAAATCCATCCAAAAGCAGCCGTAGTTTACAAATCTTCCTCCCACCTTTTGATGCATCATCAGAAGAGGTTTTAGTCTGTCCCCTTTTGATGGTAATGTCGAAGATCAGTCCACCCTTGCCCAATTAGATAAACGCAGCACAGTGGTCAGATTCATTTGCATGAAGTAAAAATCTGCTGAACGGTTTCTCCACAGCACAACAGTCATGCACTGAGTAGATGAATAGGACATGGCTCAGTGAATTTGCAAGTGGATGTGAACAATATTGCTGAAACAGGGTTTTTACCATATGATCTAGGTGTCCTCGGAGTTCATCTGTGCAGGTTTAGTCATTGAATAGCATGTATAAGAGGCATTTGCATAAAACAGTTAGTCAGCTCTGAACCTGAAAAGGGGCAAGTCAGAGGTGACAGTGGTGAGGAAATCCCCTCTTAACTTAAAAAAAGGAAGAAGTGTGAGGAGGAAGCAATATAAACAGAGAAAGCATCCTGTGTTCATGCCTGTAAAGATGTTAGCCTCTTCCACTGAGTGATTGTGAATGGGTATTTACTTGGATCACAGAGTGATGATCTTATGATTCTTATTGTAGAGTGAATGTCATTCTGGATACTCCCTGTACTCCCTTAGGAACATAGTCTGGGGAGTGTTCTTTTTTTATCTCCTCCCCTTTCCCCATGAATTCTGTATTCTGTACTTTTACTCATCCCTGTCTTCCTGTCCTGATCCCCCCCCACCAGTGGCTAATTTCACTGGTGCTTGTGACTAGTGACAAAGGGATTCATTCATTCATTCCAAAGCGACTTTGCATCCAGTTTGACTAGGCTTGGTAAAGGGTAATGGAAACTGGTGAACTTGTTGTTGAGGGTCACTGAATTTCCAGCTGTGTTAGTCATTCAAATCAATGAGGGGAGCTTTCCTCTTACTCTTTGCTGTACAGTCATTAAGTGTTAATGACTATTATTGTGGGTTACAAAAGATGACATGGGCTACAGTAGTCACAGCTACACCTGTAATTCCCACCATATGTCCATGTACAGACTATCTAAAAACAAGGCAGGATTTTAGTCTGTTCTGAAAGCAGCGTCTCTCATATGTAGCTGTGGCTGTCACATCCCTAACTCTATCGAAAACCACTAGAATCATGTGACCAAAACTCTCCACTGCTTACATCAGCAGTCTATTTATATTCTTCTCTGTTCATTTGGGCAATATGTAAGAGACACCAAACTGACTCTGCCGTGACAAAACTACCATTTATTTGCATTCAGTGGGAACCTGCTGATGAACAGCAAAGCCTAAAGCTGAATTCTTAAACCTCATAGGAACCATTAAATACTTATTATAGAGATATTAGGCTGTAACATCAGTTAGACTGTGAGTGCAAAATTGTGTCGCATTGACGGAATCAATCCAACAAAGTGTATCTGAAATTATATACACTGCCACTGGCAAAGCAAAACAGCAGATAAAATCCACAGGTCTGCTCTTTGCTTGCTGGTGCAAAGTATCACTCTTAGTCTTGAGCAAGGCACAACCTAACACAGGTTCACTGATATTTTATGTAGTTAAACAGGTTCAAGTAGAACATGCTTTTTGTCTTCTCATATTTCCACAGCATCATCATCATTTTCACTGTGTATTTTGATTATTGCGTGTCTAAGTCACAGAATTCACACCTACATGGTGTTAATCTCCCTCTTGATGGCTGTAACAGCAATTTTTGAAGCACACAATAACTCCCAGTTAACACTTGCCATGCTAAAATACAGGCTTCACACAGCAGGGGTAGTTGTAATGCAGCGCTGGTGAAATAAGAGTAGAGCCCAACCAATATAAGATTTTTAAGACTGATACCGGTTTTGATATTTACAGATTTCAAAATCCAATGTAACTGCGAATATTCTTCCTTTCTCTTCTTCCAAAATACATAACATAGATTTCCCCCAACTTTTCTTATGTGTACTCATTTAAGAGTACTGACCAAGATAGCATGACATAATGCAGTTAAAAAATAAACTTGCATCTTTGGGATTTCACACTGTAGTGTTATGAACACATATTAACATCTGTTGTATGATAGTTAAGAATTGAATGATTAACCAGATTTATTACCAGAACTTGTAGTGATGCTAAAATAAAAAACAGAAAAATGTGAAATATTCTGAAGCAAAAGTACACTTTATTTCATCAGATTGTTTGTGCCGTGGAAAAAGATGAGCAGAATTTCTTAGAAAAGATCCTTTACTTCTCTCAAAAATGAGAAAACTGTGACAGTCAAACAGGCCAAGTGTCTTCTCCTCCTTCATTTCTCACAGATCGAGACTGCAGTGATGGTACTATTCATTTGGGAAAGTGATCGTAGCCTGAAGCACCAGAATGTAACTGCTGCACCATTTAAGGTGGAATGGAGAAATTAGAACCTTCTTTATCTGTTTTCCAAAATGATGAAAAAGAAGCAGACTTCAGCTTTGTCATTTAGGCAGAATAAATAAAAAATAAATAAAAAAAAGATAGTGTTAGCTAGCTCTGTGGGTAACCTAATTTGGCAATGTGCAGTGTTATAATCTGCGATAAGTGATGTTGCCAGAGAATTTTTAGACATGACACTGTTAAACTCCATAAACAAACAATCAAGTTTGTCTACAGCTCAGCACAAGCTCAAGAAGAAGGTCTGGGTTAATGTTTAAAATGCCTGCAAATTGTCTCAAATGCAAAATCTACATTACACTGATGACAACAGATGTTACATCCACAGAAGACATGACATTCACTTTCAAGTTCAGCTTAAGTTTTGATTTTTCTTTGACCACTTTTTTAATGTGCTCACACTCATCAGATTCATAGTTCAATGTTATACAGTTTTATCCAGAAGTGCTGAAGCTTTTTACCCTCTTAACCACTTAGTTATTGCATAATTTGTTGTACTGAATAATTAGTCTTAAGATTAGAATTGAATATTAAGTCTACTACTAAGGGACTGTATCACAGAGCAGGTAGAAGAAGCAGAGGAAAAACCCTCTCGGATGTGGCTTAATTTAACACACGCTTCTCCTACACAGCTGCTGAGTTGGCTTTATTTAAGGTTAAGAGGTCTTAACCACTAATTTTAATGTGTTGGGATGGGAGGTGTTTTTCTGAGTGTCCTTGTTCTGGAGTCTGCTGTAAATTCAACACTGGTAGGATGTATTTAATTTGTCCCTCATTTGACTAATAGTGTGCTAAGTATGTAAGCGCATGGGCTTTATCTGGATATGTAGCTGCTGTAGCTCATCTGATTTATGAAGGCCAAGGTCACAAGATCCTTTTCCAGGGAGCCTGCATAGCGGTTTAAATACAGTACTCGGGCATTAGGCCTGTGTGATATGGCCCAAATATAACATCACAATACTTCAAAGCTTTTTGACAATACTCAATATGCATCACAATATTTTTTTTCTGAGGTATGATAAGTTGTAACAGACATTTTAAAACACTCAAAACTATTAATACAACAAACTCCTAAGGGTCATTTAATTATGCTACACTTGACATAAGCTTTACTTAAGCCTAAACATATGGGGCTGATTTCCTGGAATAGTCTCAGACTAAAGTGTTGAATCTCCATTAGAAATTCTTTTAGTGTAGGTTTAGGCTTTATCTGGGTCTGGGAAACCAGCCCATAAACAGTTTAACATAAATGTTACTATATTAGTGCTCTTTCCTTCAGTGCTTATATTATAGTGACAAGAGCAATATTAATTTTACTAGTTTGGGCCATGCCTCAAACATGGGGTCGTAGTAAGAGACTGTAAACAGGGAGAGAGCTCTGGAGTTGGAGTTCTGGGTGGCTTCTGCTTTAAGTTAGACGGTTGAATCTCCCCATTTTTAACGAACAAAGGTAGGAAAAGAATGGAGGAACAAGGAGGAGATGGATGGTGTGTTTAGGTATGCAAACTTTAAATTTATAGGATATTAGATTGGAAGGAGGAGCATTATTATTCTTATTATTAACAACTGCTTTTTATGAGACTTCTAATATTACAGTCATTGGTTATTAACTGTTGATAACTAATGGCAGTCTAACAGTTTAAAGTGACTGGAGTCTTAAAGTTTAGTTATGTTGACTAATATTACTTATTGGAATTTTTAGCTTCTTAAAAACAGTATCAGTCACTAAATGTTCAAATCGGTCTGGCCCTAGATATTTTAAAAGTATATCTTGTATATCTTATGAAGTGAATTGCAAATGTAAATTTGTCTCTTTCATGGCAGGGGCCTGAGGAGGAGGACTGTGAGAGAAGAGCAGAGAGAGGAGGCGGAGCTAAAGTGCAGCAGAAGGTGTGAAGACTGACACTGAGCTGCGAGGGACTGACACTAGGAATGTTTCCTTTTCTAGGAGAGGCCTCCAAAGCTGTGTGAAGCAGTCAGACAGACTGGACCAACGTGAGGGACACTGACAAAACCCATTGGCCTCAGAAGATCAAACCCAACCAATCAACCCCCCCCCCCTGAAAAAAAACACTAACAATGACTGAGATTGAACATGAGAGGACAAAGGTTATATGAAGAGAAAGAGAGCGCGTCAGTCCAAGCTGTGTCCTGACAGCCAGATTTCATCAGTGCTAATCCTTCTCCAATCCCCAACAGCCTCTAATCAGCCACAGGAGATGGAACCCTGGGCCTCTGGGCCAATCTGTGTGTGTCTGTATGTGTGTATGTGGTCAGTCTGGGATGTGGGAACTTTGGAGCTCTGTGTTTAGCTGTCCTACTTTTGTCTTTGGCACACCATTGTTTGGTTGCCCACAATGAGAGTAATCTAAACATTCCTGAAGACCACATTGCTTAAAAAGCTCTGGAATAGGCACGTATAAACACCCACAAAAACTCCCATCCCAGTGTAGCCATCTCATGCATGAACCCCAAGAGGTTGCACAGTGAAACATCTGAAAAGGAAAGAAGAGGTAAGGAAGAGGCAGTGTTCCCTTCTGTCTCCATACTGGTGTGAGATTGTGTAATAATCCAGGACAGTGCCTCCATCATAAACTGTGCAGTGTGTCTGGTGGTATGGGTCTGCAAATGCAGCCAGTAGCCCCTGAAGTTCATGTGACACTCACTGAATGATGGTCAAACATTTGCTTGTGCAAATAGGCAATATCTAGGCCAGCTGTCTTCAGTTCAGCTCCTGGAGAACCATAGCAGTTTGGTTTACTTTTATCTAACTGACCGATTAAACCTAGTAATAGACTGATGAGTGGAATCGGGGGGTATTTCACAAAGCAGGATTTCTCAGTGAGTCAGAAAAAATTCCAGTGTCCAATGTTGAGGATTGTGAAAAAGGAATGTCTCTCAACTCTTTGTATATTGGACAGGCTTGATTCTAGGCTTAAGTTATTTTGCTAAATTGAGTAATTCAGCAGCTTCTCATACATTTTATTACAAGTTTATACAAGTTAACATTTGATGTTTACAAACAGCCAGTCACTGAAAACATTGTGTTGAGCAGCTTATTTTTTAAAGTAGGAATGAGAAATCACACTACCTAAATATGTAGGAAGTAAAGCATTTTTCATGGTCAAAATTCAACAGTATCGCGTTTTTAGTCGTAGTAGTGCTTACTGCATTGAAAATGGTAAAAATTTTATTTCCTCCACTGAAAAGCAATATTTTTAACATGACTGATGGAGGAAAAAAGTGACTTGAAAAGGGCCACAGAAGGCTGTCCCTGATCAATCAGATGCACATCCAGACTGATTCAAGAGCTGTTTATGATCTGCAATCCCAAACTTAACCATGAAAGTGCTTCAAGAGAGACTCATGCCTTGTGAAATACCCCGCAGGGGAGTCTGAGCAGGGAAAAAAAGAACGAACCATTCTGGCTTGGACAACTTTTTTTTTTTTTTTAAAAGATTTGATATGTTGAGCAATGTGATGTTGAGCTCTGTTTGGACAAGAATGTTGACAGTATCATTTTGACAAGCCATGTTCATCTTTTTTCTTTAAGGGAACTAACAACTGAACTCAACCTCTGTGAATGATATTGATATTTATGGAAAAAAACAGGATGTAAATAAAATAGTTTTGTAGTAAACACTGTCACTGTTTTTATTTGATAACATAAAATAAAGCAGATCCCTCATTTGTAGAATATTGCTACTGTAAACCAGTTCAATACATTGAATATATATTTTGTAAATGCACAATTATACTACAATGCATACCACAGTTTTGTCACATATTGTCGGACAGGCTGAGTGCATTTTTAATTCTAGAATATTAATAAGGGATGCTGTCACAGCAATACAGGACATCTTGGTATATAGGTATTTCACACAGTCAAAATGGCATCCTGCTTACTGATTTTTTTTTTTACATGCAGAACATAGCAGGTAGGAGATGATGGCTACAGGAGAGCATAAGCATAACCTAGACATATGTACAAATTCATCATACTATGGTTAAGAAAACCAGCTGTAACACAAAGTCTGTTTAGAGCAGGTGTGAAATCACACAGCCCCAAAAGCAGCTGTATATAGTCCCAGAAAAACCCACATTACAGCATGTTCCTCAGACTGGGACTGACTCATTCCACCCCAGGAAGTTCAGTAGCTGAATCACCGGTGCAATTATCCATGCCCACCTTTCCACCTCCACTCTAGCGTTTCACTGCTAAGACAGGATTAGGATTCTAATATGTGATGCTAGACCTGTTGCTATTTTTTTAAGTATCTTTGCCAGCCACTGTGGTCAAACTGAAAAATCCTTGTCAGTAGTTCCCACAACATATGGTAGTTTTCACAGTTTGTTCTCAGATCTGTGATATTCCTGTGATAAAGTAAGGCCAGCCAAAGGTCAGAGGCTTTTAATTTTTTTTTTTTTTTTGCTTAAGCAAATGTTAAATTAAAACACGAGTATGGGGAGTGAAAAAAATGATTTTGAGGGGACCTAAAACAAATGCAAGTCAAATCAGTATCCAGTCATAATAGCCTTAAGCTTAAGCAAGATAAGCTGAAGGTAAATGCCGTTTGGTGAATCTCGTGTTGAGGCGAAAGATGAACTGTTTCAAATGTTCTTTGAAGCATTTGGTTAAGATGTTTATATTAGTCATCAAACTGAGCATGTCTACAATTGACTGTAATCTTGCCTTCAAAGCCTTTTATACCAGATACTGCCAGAACAATACACAGAATGGTGGGAGTATGTAGGTGTATAGGAGGTGTACACTGTGGGCTAAGGCTTTGACAAACTACACTGCCACCCACAAACCATTTAGTCACATTTGTAAGCTTCATATTTCTGCTGAACAAATGCAGCATTTAGTCAGTCACTTTTCTTTTTTTTATGAGGCCTTCTTATTGTGCTACTCACATGTAATGCAAATTGTCCCAATAAGACTTCCTTACATTCCAAACAATTTAAATCATTCTGTTCCAACTTCTGCGTTGGCATGAGTCCAGTTCCAGCTGTTTGTGGTTTTTTTGCAGCTATGATAAGCAGCAACTGGGTTTATGCAGCTTGAGTGCCCCAGCTCCACTGCCTCTAAAGTGCTCAGCTTGCCCTCTTTTGCTCTGCACAGCTGTGTGGATCCATCCCAGATGGCCAGCCCTACTGAGAAAGACAATGCAGTCACAGGCTATGTTGCACTGGTCATATTTACAATGGCTGATTGAAGAGAACTGCACACAGCAATGCACTGTGAAAACCTTCGAGTCATCGCACTGTAGCAATGAGACAAGGGTGCTGTCTTTGGGAAAGTAATGTGAGGCAGCACTTGGATGACAGCCAATAAGCTGATGTCACAGCGTGCCACAAAACACAAACACAGCTGTGAGATTGTCACATTTAAATGACTAACCACAACCTACTGAGAGTGCTGGGTGACAAAACAAATCAGACATCACCTTTAGGTTATGGAAACAATATGATACAGGACATCCATTGCAATTCAACCACCTTTTTCAGAATACTGAAGCAAAGTATGTAAAGCAGGGCAGGACACTGACTGGTTTTCAAATAAAGCGATTTTACCTGCCCATTTGTACAAAGGAAACAGGAAGTGCAGCTTGTCTATAGGAGCTCAGGACATTGTCAGCTAGAGGCAAGTACATGAATAGTAAAGAACATGGATGCAAATGATGGATCATGGTTACACTGTGGGCTTTGGAGAGGAGCTTATGCTGAGTGAATACTGTCACTGATGGAATGGCTTTGCTTCAAGTATGTATGTGATGGTGTGAGAGAATGAAAAAGATACATTTGTTTGTCAGGAAGATCTCCTGTCTGTACTCAGCACTCAGCATTGGTGTGGGTGATGATTGACACACTAATAAAACCACAGCAGCTGTTGTTCCAACATCTTGAACCAACCTAACCACATAACCACTCCTAGAATGCTTCCACAAAGAGCCTTTCTATTCTCTCATCACAAATAAAGAGAAACAGTGGAACAGAATATCACAGTATATATTTATGGCCAGTCCGTGAGCCTGGGGGTCACCAGATGTGGTCCAGACCTTTACGGCACCTCTAGTAAATGTCCAGTAAACAAATGAGGATGGAAAAAGCCATATTTTCTCCATCCACCTCTCAAGCCCTCCATCTCTCCATCTTTGTCTTCCTTCATCTAAGGTTTCCCACCCCTTGCGTTAATGTCCTTGGAAGGGGGTTCAATAAGATGAAGTGAAACGTCAGTGAGGTGGAGGGTGCGGTCAGAGAGCAGCCAGGGTGCAGGGACGGCGGGTGCGGTCAGTAGTGGTTATTTGTACTCAGGCGTGGTCCTCTATGGGGAAAACCAGCCTCGTTCCCCGGCTCAGTAGCTCCTGCTCTCTCGTGTCCAGCTCTCGCTCCAGCGCCTCCTCAGACGTGCTGCCATTGCGTTTGCCGTTGAGGCCCTTGGGGCCCGAGCTGGAAGAGGCTCCATTGGCTGTGATGGCCGTGTCTCCGTAGGTCAGCGTAAGGTCACCATCCGTCAGGATGAGGTCCGAATCAGCATCTCTCAGCTGCTCGCTGTTCTGCAGAGCACAGCGACAAGTTGGACACGAGGGAACAGGGGTGGGGTGCTGAGGGCACATGGATGCGCACACACACACACGCTGTTATTCCTGTGGATCTCAAGCTTGGTCTTGAAAGACATCCGTCCTGCACATTTTGATGGCATCCCTGCTCTAGCTCAATGAGTTTGTTAACAAGCCCTTCCTAAGTTAAAATGGATACGTTAGAGCAGGGTAAACAATAAAATGTGCAGGACAGCTTCAACACCAGGGTCAGAAACCACACAGGCAGACACACTCGCTTGCAAACTCAGAAAAAAAGGTTCATGAGGGACACTGTGGAGACACAAGAACAGAGTAAAGAGTGGAACTAGACTTAGATTGTCTTAACAGTCTCACACACACACACACACACACACACACACACCTTTGTGAGTAATAAATAAATAAATAAATCAAACAACAACTACCTGTGTGTGTCTGGGTGAAAGGGAAAGTCCCCATTGCCTGCAAATGTCTTTCATGCCAGGGCAACAGGCATAGCCTCTCTAACAGCAGATTAACCCTTGGAGGTTTAGAGTTTTTTTTTTGTTTGTTTTGCTGTACTACTGCAATGTAATTGCAGAATTACATAATTAATCACACAGGTGGTTGCAAATTATATTTACAGTACTGTGTAAAACTCAGCAACCATCCTTCATTTATAACTTTTCAATTAAGAACAGTCATTAAGTTCAAATTATTTATTTTTCCATGGGATATTTCTAAGGAGATTTTATATATATAATAAATCAAATCAAAAAAACAAAGCAGAACGAAGAAGGTGTGTTCTCAGAACAATAGACTGACCAGCAGTCCAGACCTCAAGAATATTATATGCGTCTGGAGTACCTGGATCATGAGAAGTGGAAAGTGCAACCAATTTCTAAGACTAAACTTTGGAGGTGTGGAAAAAGATCCCTGTAGATTTCTAAAAAGAATGAAAGCTGTAATACAGGCGAAGGACACACAAATACTGTTTTTATACACAATGCTGAAAAAGGAATAATTTGTGCTCAGTGGCCACTGTGAATGGAAATTAACAAATGACATAGGTGGTCCCTGTGCATTTCATAGACGTTTTCTATCAACAAGTTCAGTCTGCAATTGTGCATGTTTTCTGTTTTTTTTTCTATTCTGTAAAATAACTATTGAAGACTGTAAAATTAATAAAACTGTATAACTAATTAAAATATGGTGTTGGAATTTTGGAAGTTGCATTTCTGATAGAATTTCTCCATTTTTGTTCAATTATTACAAATGAAAAATAAAACATTATGCTGAAAAATAATACAACATGCTTGTGGTATCACAAGTGACTTCGAGGGATTAAGCTGGATATTTATGGAGCACTGCTGCTATCGTAGATCTGATCTGTCCCAGTCTCTGGTTAGCCATTTTGACAGGTCAAATGCTGGAGGGATAAAAGTACAGCATGTCACTGAAAGGATTACTGTATGTAAAGAGGGATGAAACAAACTAAAGCTTATTACATAACATTTAACATGAAATGCAGATTCTCTTAAAAGCTTTAGAGCAATTCACATAATTAATAAACCATGCTACTTGAAAGAACAAGAAGAGCTTATGGTTGGATAAAACAACAAAAGATATGCAGTAAATAAAAGAACAGAAGGATAATTGGAATGAGTAGTTGCAGTGTAACTGTTGTAAAACTAATACTGCAATGCAAAAATATGATGCACTGTGTACATGTGAAATGGAAAATTAAATCATTCTATTGATTATGATGTGTAATGTAACTACATTTACAATCAGCAAATTGCATCTTTAAGTGAATTGTACAACAATTTCTCTCCATTCTAATCTTGCTCAAAATTTTGTGAGAATATTCAACATAGTATTGACAATCCAATCAAACTGTGGGCTGAATTTACTGTTACAGCCCTAATGATCAACAACCCTCATGTGTTCACTGTCAACAGTCATACACTGAGCTCTCTAGGAAAAACAATGCATCAGACTGAAAAGTAGCTGCAGCTGACCCTTTACAGACACTGTATCAGGGCCTACAACCTGTACAGGATAATGACCAAATAAGGAGCATGTCTCACTTAAGCTATTAGGGAAGGAACAAAAAAAGGGGATGGGGGGAATTGGCACAGGAGGATGGAGGATAGAGCTATGATTTAAAGCAATATTTTAATTAATAAAAAAAAAAAAAAAAAAAAAAAAAAAAAAAAAAAAAAAAAAATCAAGAGAAGACAGTTTTCTCCTTTCTATATGCAACCATATGCAAAAGTTTACATCCCCAAGAAAAGTTTCAATATCCCTGGCCAAACTGTACTTTCTGTTGATTTTCTGAGTGAAAATACAAAGAACACGTTTAAAATATGACATTTTTCAGTTAATCTAGTTACTGGAGTTTAACATATTGGGGGAAAAAAAGTACAACATGCATTAGAAACTGCACCAAATCTTTCACACAGGCCATATACCAATGCGTTATTTGACCAAACTTTTGCACATGTATGTAGCTGATCAGGCAAGACATGTTTAGTGTCTGAACTCCATTGCTTTAGTTTCACAGGCCAATGTAACTTGGAATCATGTTCATACTTAATTTTTGTTTGTTTTTTTTTAGCCAACCAGTTTAAACAGTATCTCATACAGTTTCAGAAACAACATAAGCAAGTCTATTCGAGATTACTTGACAGCTTGAAGTGGTTTAAGGTAACGGTGTGATTTTGAGATGCAGATTTTCTGCATAAAAAAAAAAAATATCTTTCCTGCTCAAATCAGATATGCTAAAATCCTGGATGAGCTTTTTGCCCGAACAAAGCTGTATGCATGCAATTGGTAAGATACGAGTTTTTTACAATTTTAGAATTATTTTGTTAGCTACATTAGCTTTGAAGGTTCAGTGTAAAACTCAGGAAGCAAACTTCAGACGTCTTGGCTGATCTAGTGCATATGGGGTAAGAGGAAGTTTACAGAATTTGTCCCATGTTTTAGCTTACTTTCCTGTGAAAGCGATGGTTTAAAAAAATGACTTAAATAAATTTAAATAAATACGCAGTAAAAAGTGCTTGATTCAGCAAATGCTGACAAGGCATTAACACAAAGAAGCTGGAGACACACAATGATTCTGCAGAAACTACAACAGGTTCTAATGTCAGAGAAGCTGTGAGGGTGAAGATGTTACAAGTCACATTGAGTAGTGATAATCATTTTTATTTGCTTTTATTCACTAATAGCTCTGTCCTCTTTCACAATAGAGGAGGATGGGGGCAAGAGGGCTTGAGGGATGTGGCCTGGTAGGACATTTGGCTCATTGTGCCAAAGCAGCACAATGGAGGACTGTGAGATATTTGTGAAATCAGCCAAGCATCCCTAGCTACAGTATAAGCATTGAGATGAATAGGGGAATTTGCCAGAGTGAATCAGACTGTGACCGCACAGTGAATGGCAGTGTTCTCCATGTTTGAGATATTGGAACGGAATGGCTCGCAGGCCCACGCTCGTCAGAGTGCCATTACTGAAAGCCTCTTTTGTAAAGAAATGAATACAGAGCGCGTCTTCCTTCAGTTTAAAAGCTCTGGCGCTTTTGTGCCCTCTCTGCCCTTTTCAAACATAGTTTCATAATACCACAATAATATCAGCAGTCAAGCTATAGAAGCTGAAGCTCACGAATGAGGAGCTCACCAAGAGCCATTTCCTTCAGAACAGAGAACTGAGTGTGAGGACACTGGAGGAATTTGAATAATTTCTGAATAAGCTTTAATCTTAGTATTCCAGCCAGTTATTCAGCATTTACTCCACTTTCTCAGTGTTAAACGCATGGCACATTCCACCCCCTTACAGGTGCCAGAACCTTGATATGAGTCCCAGTTTTTAGAATAAGCTTCTTGTCGTGTCCTATTAAAGAGAAGGCATCATCTACATTTTAGGTCTTTATGTTCCTGAAAACACAGGTCTACTGCTGTTCCTGTCCAATTGACTGAACTATTCTAAAGCAAATGCTGTGAAGTTGGCTAAGCTTTACAGAAATGTTGGCAGAAGTTCCATTTTGCCTAATAAAACTCTGTAGCATACAACTACAATACAAGCGCATTGTTCAAGTCAAATTACAGTTATTGTATGTGAAAATTACACTATTAGATCAGGTCCTGTATAGCTTGTCCAGCCTAGCAATAGCTGCAATGAAAGAACGCATTCATTGGTTGAACATGGATAGATCAATAAGTTAAAGCCATGAAACACAGGATGGGCCACATCATGCCGCATCCAAATGCACCACATTCCAAAAACTAAACAAGTGTCAACAATTAGTGACTCAAAGCACTCTTTAATTTCTCAGCAAGTCTCAGAACATCCCTCAGCATTTTGCCATTACTACAATAAATAAAACTCAGCCAACACTACTAGCCTAGTCCTTTGCCTCCATCTTTCAGCTTGGAAACACCAAGTTTGAGAAGAGGTAGCAAACTGATGGCTTTTAACTTGATGTTTCTCTGCACTCTCACTGCAATGCAATCTATGTAGTACTGCAGTGCTTTGTTCTGGTATGTGACGCTACGTAAAGTTGCACAATACTAAACTATGCGATGCAGTGCAACGCATCTAGTGTGTGGTGGCCTTTAGATCTGTCTAATAATTGCCTGGTAGGTCCATGGATTTAATACAGGATAAAAATATTTCTTTTAAGTTTTAAAAAATCTTTTGTACTGAAATACTTAGTTCTATATTTTCAAAGAATTCAACTTTTTTCATTAATGGGCTCCTTCAGACAATAGCGAGTAGGCTAATTTCAAAACAAGATTAGTTAGCAGGCACCAAGTCAATGTTATGTTGGTAAGAGCCTGGTAATGTAGGCCTATACAAACAAAGCAGACCGAGTTCTTGCATGGATATGAACAGGATAGTAGCCCTTGGAGACTAGAAACAGCCTTTCTATTACACTCAGAAACTCTGCAGCTTCACTCATCAATTTTAATTCTGTGCATCATCATAAGCTGCACGACAGTTTGACTTTAGACTTGCGAGTTACCGGTATAAAGCATCTGGTATAGCAATCATCTAGCTTTGAAAACAAACTAGTCAGCAGGTCATGTTCCTACTTCTCTCTTTTCCCTGCTCTGTGAGTCACATAAGGAACCAACTGTATGCCACATCACACAAGATTTGTTGTAGTTTGGCTACATATGTACCCACATTTGTTACACAAATTCACCACAGCATTTGGGAAAAGAATACAAAAATGTCTGACATTTTTTTAGCCCCTCAGCAGACAGCAGAAAACGTTGCGGCACTTGTAACATATCAACCATCAGTTTGTACAACCAAAACTCAACACACACACAAAACAAAAAAAAAAACCTCCCACATGAAGCTTCTTCAATTTCTGCCTTCAGAAGTTCCACTTCCACAATAATGGAATAATGCACGCCTCCAGTGTTGGGCAGTCACATGCTATGAAGTATAACATGAATTTTCCCTGAAGTTTTAAAACTAACCAAAAATAGTCCTCTTTTACCAAGAGCCACACAAATACAGTAGTGTATGTGTTTCAATACTCTGAATACATGCAGTATACACATACCAAATAAATATTTGCAAACTGTTTATTTACACTGTGTGTGTTTCTTACCTCGTAGGCCTGAGGGCTCGTGAGGCAGTGGGCCAGGGGGCCACAGCAGACTGGTAAGGTGGTGGTGAGTGGAGGACCACTGTGGGTTAGGATGGGCTTCAGGTAACTGAGCTTAGGGTTCAGGAGAACAGAAGGAGATTGAAGGGACAGTAAATATTCTCTGAGAAGAGTGGTTCTCTACCCTGGTCTATACATTTTAATGCTGTCCCTGCTCCCCACACATTAGACATGTACTAATAGTCAAAAAAAAAATTAAATAAACCATTCACATATAAATCATTCACAAAATCACAATTATCAAACCATGTGTCACAGTGTATGATATGTTACTGTAATAAAAAACAAAAACAAACAAACAAACAAACAAAAATCCTTTACAGGGAAGAAAATTGCATGGAACAAATTTCGAGCACTATTTTGCTACTAATTGTATTGCACAGTTTCTATTTACTTGCTGAGTTTAACATACTGAAAAAAATGATGTAAAAATATGCCATTACTTTCCCACATACCCCCCATGTGCTTGAATTCAGCAAATAAGCAGTAACTGTGCTTCAAAACATGCAGAAGTGTTTTCTGTTAATGGATGTGTATTTGTCACAAAAACAGCCACAATTCGTTTTTATAAGACCACTTTCCAGTCTCTTTATCCACTACAATTAAATAGGTTGTTTTTGTTCTGTACCTATGAGACTGATATGTAAATGAGCCCTGTCTGTTTTGACTGAAAATTTGTTTTTGTGACATCTCAAAATCTTCTCTAATACATAAACTGTATGGAAGTTCGACACTGTGACTATACTGCAACCTGTGAAGGTGCTAAGACTAATAAACAGCTTTATAAACATCAAATAAATCATGGGATCCCAATATGACTAATATAGTAATGGGACTAGTGCTACTCTGTATATCTTACCGGCTCATATTCCTCAGATAAAAATGGCTGCTCAATGTTTTTCTCTGAGAAGAATTGTATAACAGGGCACAACTAAAAAAAGATGCTTTTTGTCAGTTGGAAGACAGACAGACCTGAAATCTGAACTTAACAGCAGGATTGGTCTGAATCTCAAATGAACTCTCTACATAATGTCTGCCTTCTCCAGTTCACTTCCAACAGTCCTTAATATGATTATAATGCTAAAGGCCTTTCATTAAACCCAGAGCCTCCCTGTCCTCCAACACAAATACATGTCAGCAACACAATCAGAGGCTTTAGCCTGCTTAATGTACTGGCTGCTTACTAAGGCTATCATGGTTATTAAAAGTGCCCAAGCTGATCTCCTGGCCTGTGCTTGCCTCAGCACAGCACAGCTGTTGTACTGCTCTGCTAAAGCCATTCGAATGCACAATTTGCTTAAATAAAGCCATCTCTTGTTTTTATTGCTGAGAGAACTGACACTGATAATGTAACTGCAATCCAATTAAAACACTAAGCACTGCTGACAATGGGCCTCATTCACAAACATAAATTTTTTTTCTTAAATACATTCCTGAGAAAAGTCTTAAGAAAAAGTTTTAAATCAGATTCTTGTTGTGTTCTTAACCACAGAACTGTTCATGCCTTTGTGCTCTTGAGTGTGTAGATTCTGTTCCCACCTAAGAACAAATCCCAAATAAGAAAACATTGGTGAAAATTTCAACCCCAATAAACAACTCTTGTTGAAACATTAGGGTCATTGGCAATTCAATATTAATAAAAACATAAATAGTGACTTACCAATGATCCATATTTAGTCCCAAATGTTTACATGTATTAAATGCTTAGATTTAGCAGGATCCATGTACATAAGACCCAAAACAGTACTGCTTAAAACATAAGCTTCTACAAATGTGTCAAGAGAAAGTCTTGTGCCAGAACAATCATTCAAGGTAAGCATTACTTTACATGATAACATCACTCAGCAAGAATTCAGTGCAGCAGCCACACTTGCACCATCACTGAAAAGCACTACAACCTAAGCATGTTTAATAGCTGTGCTTTTCACATAAAAAGTGGGCCTTGCCACAGTAGTGTGTTTCCAAAGGGGGATACAGCATGTCTAAACAAAGGTGTTCTATGGTTTAGGTTACAAAAAGTACAAATAATGAATTTCCAGGACATTTTTATACATTGCTATGCAAAAGTCAGGCACCAGTCTTCATTTATGTAATTTCTAGTTAATCATTGTTCAGTGCAGGAAAAAAACAAATCAAAAGCTTACAATAATATAAACTTTCAGTATTTAAATGTTTTGCCCTTTGTCTTTATTACACTTTCCTTTCTTTTCTGGAGACTTGCTTTCAGTTTTTTTTTTAAAAGAAATCTGCCAGGATATACTTCCAACTCCAATGTTCAGTCTTAAAAATTGGTTTAGATTTTCTGCTTCTCACAACCCCTATTAGAATTTAAAAATCAACCGTCTACGAAACCTTCACATGTCAGATGTGAATGTTCTTCTTTGTCTATTTCTTTTTCTTAGTAATGACAGCTACATATCCTTTCATACCTATAGCACTGGGTTGTCTTATCAAAGTGAAAGAAATGCCTATAGATAGCTTTTAGTACCATTTACTTACACAGATGTTAGGAGAGCCATTTTTTCTATAATTCCAGTTTTGAAGTTATTTTTCATTAAGCTTTGCCCTTCCTAATGTCCTCAGAAATAAACACTAAGTGAACTCATATTTCAGGGTGGTTTTGATTGGAAATTAAGTGTGAAATGGTCTGACCTTTGCACAGTACTGTAGAAATTAAAAAGCTCTTATTGTCTCATAACTAAAGAAAAACATTTAAACACCATAGACAAAATGTTGCAAAGGCTTTTTAACAGTTTGCCAATACCGATAACACAAAGATGTTTTGATTGCTCAGAAGAGTATGACGGAATTTTTTTTTATACGTCTTGCTTAAGTTGAGATCAGATAAACAAAGATAAACATCACATGGCTGCAGTTTTCTTTTGCATGCAATGTTTGTGTAACTGGGTTTAGACTACAGTCATACACACATGCAGCATGTTTTGTTTTTCACTTCAAATGAGGACGTGCCCACAGCCTGGCAGATCCAATCAGGTAAGCGAGAAGCAGAGGGTTACAGGACAATGTCTCAAAACAGCTGCACCTCTGAAGGTCTGGTACTGAACAGACCATATGATGATACACAGGCAGAGATGTTTTTAGCATCAGCAGAAGACCCACACCAACCCTGGAAATGGACTGAGTTCTGGCACCAAGGTCTAATGCAGAAAGAGAAAAACAGCATGTGGCTCTGCCAATCCAATACTGTAACCTTTGGCAACATAGAGAAAATATACACATCCAAATACCTGCTCTCACACCAAGATAAAACAACTAAAATAATAAGCACATAAAAGTTCATGCCCTAAAGCTAACAAGCTCATACATGAAACAGCATGTGTTACTATGACAAAGTCCCAAGGTACCACACACACAGCTGGTCTAGACAAGGCCCTGTGACTCAACTGGGGAACTTGTTGTTCCAGCTGTGCAGGAAGTGAGTAAAGGGTTAATGTGCATGCAACTGTGCAGAACACTTGCTCGCTGCCATTTTATGCATCTGCATCTTAGCTGTAGCCCACCTTCACCTGCTGCTGTTCTCTTCTCTACTGTAATGCCCTGCTATATTTTTTTGCACTGTAAACTGTCAAAAGCATAAATCTTGTAGCTGCTAAGAGCTCCTGCGGCTTGCTCGGATTTGCAAATTATGGATCTGAGAGTCTCCGAGAGCCAGCTGCAATTATTTGCTCTGAGCGTCTTTATAGCAGTAACAATTATAGATGAACAGAAGCACAGAGCAAATTCAGACTTCAACAACAACTGCTGTTTTTTAGTTATACAACAAGCACTACAATTCAAACACATAGAATTATCATTCAAATGTTTAAAATTCAGGTTCCAGGTTCAAGTCCAATCGTTTTGCAGATAACTGAATAAAAGTATTCTAAACTACGAATAACATTTTAATAATTAGCAGAAGGCCAACTGAAAAAAACATTGGTACATCCAGCATGATGAATAAAGATGTATAATATATCAGAGATCATTAAATCTAGACCTTTAATCCAATTTGTCGTCCTGGATTTTGCTGTCACTGGTAGGCAGGATGCTAGTTGGCCAATCAGTTACATCAACTAGTCCGTTAACTACTAGTGATTACAAAATGCAGGACTGGAAACTGGATTCAAGGTCTGAAGACCTCTGGTATATATGCATGAAATATATGATGTAAAGCGTATTGTTTATACAATAGAAAACATTCATTGGCAAAGTGAATCCAAGCTTTTGAAAGGTAGCATAAATTTTGTCCATTTTTATAGATAACAATAGCTTAAGCTAACCAATCAGCATGATGCAGCTTGCTTGCATAAACCAATACATGCTTGCCTCAAAGCATAAAGCTAAGTAATCTTAAATAGACTTACTTATTTTATGACTGTGCATGACAAACCTATCCATAAAAATGGAAAACAGTGTTTTGCGTAGCTAAAAATAATTGCATCTAGAAGCTTAAAATCTGTCTGTACCTTCCTCCATGTAAGCAAGTCTCTTTGTGATTACTTAACAACTGGACATGGTTTCAGGCAAGAAGGTGCCTTTGCATGTGCAGTTTGCATGTGTTTCATGTTGCACCATATTCCTGGAGGAACATGATTTCGCTCCACTGTGTACTTGTACATAGACGGAATGACAATAAAAGCCACTTGACTTCCAGAAAGCAAGCGTCTGAACTTCAGATACCAAACATTCACTACTGACTGCCTCTAGGCTAACTGCACAATTAGATATTTCCCCAAACTACTGCTTTCAAGGTCATGTTGTGTGTTTTAATTTGCCTCTACTGTTTCAGTAACAGAGGGCTCTCTGGCAGAGGAGTGAACGTGGGGCACTTGGTGAGAAGGATATAAATGGAAGAATTCTTTTAGCTCCTCACAGTCTCTGAGGAACTCCCTCAAGGATGAAACAACTTTAACTAAAGCCTGGATTCATTCACTAGTCATCTCTTCCTCTTTTTCTTCTCTTTCCTGTCTCTCATTTCCCTTGATTAAATGGCCCCTGCTCAGTCACTCCAACCAAAATCCACAATGAGATTCCTGAACAGCTCTCCCAGATCCTGTCAGTGCATGCTGTCCTCACTTTCATCCTTTCGCCACATTGCAGCAGACGTCAAGCGTTTTCTTTCACTCATCATTTGTGCAAGTCTTAAGGAACGTCACTAAGCTCACTCACTTAGACATGAGGGTAGAAAAAAAAAAGGAGAGGGAGGAAGAAAAGGACAGAAATAAAAGAGCAAGCAGAGAGGCAAAGGGTGGAGTTTAAGACAGCAGCTTCAGAAATAGAAGACTGCACTGATGGTGTTTCCTGGACAGCATGGCTATAAAAAGTCAACATTTCTGAGCTCTGCAGAACACAGTGCAAGGATACTTGTGGTCAAAAGTGTACCACAGTCTAAACAGCCAAGCGCTCTCTTGCTTGGTCTTACTCTGGCCTTCCTGCTGACTTCCATCCTAGAGAAAAGACAGAAAACAGCACAAGAAAAACAGCAGAAGTCTCTAAGCATGGCAAATCATAATGGTTTTCCAGTTTTCCTTTCAGAGCAGACAAAGCAAAAAAATAATAAATAATAAAAATCTCAAACACAGTCAATGAGCCTAGATTTGTTTGGAGTTCCAAAGTTTGCTTTTTCAACTTTGCAATGAAGCTGTATGGAAAGATTGTATCCTGCCAATGAGTGACTGGCAAACCACAGTACATAAAAGATTCAGGCCTCAAGATAGCTAAAAACAGTAGTAGTAGCTATGTGATGAATTTTTGTGATTGGAGGCAAAGGCATGATTATTTCTTTTATTTGTCATTTATTGTTTTACTGATTTACTGAGAGTATTTAAGGCAAGCTAAATCCAGCATCGTTATTTAAACTGTGTTAGAGTCAGAACGCATTAATCTCTTGTCAAGGTGGATAAATGTGGCCTGAGTTTTTGGACTCATGGGGAAGATCTGTTGTATGCTAAAAGGAAGCAGAACCATTACAAATCAAAAGGACTTTGTGGTTAGTTTCAGCTTTCTGTTTCTCTAGCAAGCTCTGCTAATCTTTTAGAAGCAAAATTTCTTGGGGGCCCAAACTAAAACAGGACTAAATAAAAGGACCTAACTAGAACACCTAACCAGCGATGTGCACCAAGATGGTCTTGCCATGCATTAACACATGGCTCACTCTGATGCACAGGAAACGCCAGAAGCTCATTATACAGCTAAATGTAGGTCAATAACAGTCTCCATTTTTGTTTCTGAAGAAAAAAAAACAAAAAACAAAAAAAAAAAAACAACAAACACACCACAGTAAACACATCTTGTATACATTTTGGACTGAACTCACTCCTTGAAGGACCTGGAAGCTATCTCCACATGGCTGAAGGTCCTGATCAGGGTCCACTCCAACTCTGAAACAGAAAAAATATAGGTCAGATGTGTTGTGTGTCTTTATGACTTGCACTATAGTTGTGTGATTCACAGTGCATTGCAGTGCTTCCACCCAATGAGAAATGAGTATCAGTTTACCAGACCTGACATGCAGACTTGCAGTGAAAAGGAAACAGTGACCTCTGCAGAAAGTGGGAGAAAGCACTGACCATGAAGGTTGAGGGCTGCTGAAAGAAAGTCATCCAGGCCTTGATTCTATTTATTCCTAGAGCAACTCTTCCAATATTCTGTAATACATGACTGATACGTTACTAGCTGGGTTTCCACACACATATTTGAAGCTTTTGATGTAAACAGATATTTGTACACTCCCTATAGATGGATGCATAGACGTTTGTACACTCACTATAGATGGACACATTTTTCCGAATTTCAAGTATTCTGGAAACATTTGTACAATTTATATACATAAGCATAAAAACCACACTGACATGGACAGTGGAAAAGCAGGAATTTTTGGGTTAGCCATAGCCTAACATGGACACTAGACTGATGTGGCCTGGTTTGGAACCCACCGACTTGGTCAATGTCGCAGGTTCTCGGCCTCGTCATAAATCAGCTGGTACTGATAGTGTGAAGGACTAATATTTTCCAAAAATATACAGGACAAGACTTGGGAAATAAGTCAACAGAAATAAAAAACATTGATTAACATATTCCTGATTTAGTTTGGTTGTTCAAACAATTTTATAAAAAAGTGAAAAGTCCCAGAACAGTAAATTACTGTTAACCTAAAAAATAAGTTTTAATTAACTTAAGAATCTAAAATGGTTCTATTTACAAAAATATATACCAAAACAATATGAAATTGTCCAAAATGACAAATCTTGTTAGACACTTTTGCCTTATTCTATGTGGTTATATTAGATATTTTGGAATTATGAGGTTATGTATTCATTATTTCATCATGCTGTTCAGTACACAAAAGAAATTTAGGCAGCATATAGATCAGTACATGATGTACATAGACAGGCATATCTGAAGCACTGAATGTTCCAGTGTGTAGACAGACTGTCTGTACTCCTATCAGGCTAACACTTCTGTGCTGCATTTCAGCCTGCACAGCCAAGAATTCTGCACTCTCATACACATTTGAGATTCCCTGCCCACATTTTGAGCCATGTGTGTGCTCTCTCTCTCCCTCATATTGCATACACACAAACACAGACAAATATTCTCATCAGTTCATGTGCCTGCCATTATTAATGGCAATTAAATAATTTAAATAATTGTAACTGCTTTATACCTATTGTTTCATATTACTACCACAATCACCACCACCTTACTATATTCTTAAGTACTTAAATCTGGTGTACATACTGTAAATTCTCTATATTGTCTTAAATTATTAGTAAAGTGTTTATTTTTACATAAATGGCTGCAACTGTAACAACTGCAATTTCCCCCTGGGATCAATAAAGGAATCTGAATTTGAATCTGAATTAACAGTTTGCACATTCTAGCAGAGTCATGGTACTCTGTTGCTGATGCCAGTGATCCAAGAGCCCACGTGAACAGCTGTCTGCTTTATTAGAGCGCTCACATAACACTCCATGGGAACATCAGAGATTAGTCAGCACACTCACAGGGGGGGGTAGAAGCAAAACAGGGAAGAGAAATATAAATCAGCTTCTGCAAATATACTTAATCATGTCTATAAGCCAGGAACTAACTGAACACAATTTTGAACTGCAGCATAGAAAACCTCTCTACTTGACTCGCCTTTTCCCCGATTTGGCATTTGTTTGATTGCTGAAATATGACCCATATGTCACTGACCTTTGGAGCCGTGACTTAACACATTGCTTACTTTGCTGTAGTAACAAAACGCAAAGGTCATTTGAGTTTCCACCCACTGATCCTTCCCAGGCATTTCATTATAGTTTCCCTAGTAGTACTCCAAGCAGTAGTCTGTAGGAGAAGTATATTTACATTTTAAAAGGACAGACAACACATTCAGTGGGTTCCAGAAGTCTGAGACGACTACTGAAAATACTTCTATTTTGCATTGCTTTCTAATTTGAAAGTAGAATTTCTAATGAAAACTTATCACCATAAAACTTTGAATGAAATTTTAACAATTTCAGAATGTCTTAGTATATAGTATGTCCCTCTTTTAGTTTAATGACAGCATGCAATCAAGATGCCATGTACTCTACAAGTTTGTGCCAAAAGCCTCTGATGAGTAGAACCAATGCTCCTGAGAATGCTCATCTGAACACATCTCAACTGAGATTCAGAACTTTGGATGCCAGGATATATATTTCACTTTTCTTGGGGTCCTGTTCCTGCTTAGTTTATTCTTGCCATGGATGAATAGAGTAACGGTATATTTTCATGGCTTTGTAGGCCTGTGATGTTTCACATTTTTTTCTGGTGCATTTTTGTCATTCCAACTTGTCAACAAACCATCAAAACTAGAGTATCATAACATACACCATGTACTGTAATAAGGCCTTACTACGGTGATGATCTTTTTTTGCTGTATCATTAGGGCGTGCAATATAATCCCCTTGATTATTGTGATAAATTACATGGCAATATGCTTTTTTTTGAGTATATTGAGTGCTTAAAGAACAATGACAAAAAAAAAAAAAAAAAAAAAAAAAAACCTAACACAGCCTGTATAATGAGAACGGCTTAAATGCGATATTCTTAAATGCGATCTTTGCCATACTGCCCACCTTTAAGATTAGTGGGTAAAAGGAGGTCTTCCCACTCTCTGGAAAACAGAGACTTAATAGTCAAAGAAAGACTATGGATATCTGCGTGTCTGAGATTTGATAGCTGTTTACATGAAAGGCCAAAGTACAAAAAAAGTGACTTATAATTTATCAGAGGCTTCATGAATGATTAAACTTCTACTGAGTGCTTCATGGTCCTTGTCCTCACAGCGCACACAAAGCAGCTGAATTTTAAAAAGGGAAAGTGGAGCCAACAGTCCGGTCACTGATGCATGCCTGTGGTCGGCTGAGCTTTTAACAAGCTGCTGTCATTTCTGCCATGTCTGGAGGAGAGTTAGTAGAATCTGTAGGACAAAAGGACTCCAGCTGAGGGGCATGACTGCAGAGCAGCAACTGTCCAAATAAAACCCCCACCCCAGAGGTCACAGACAGCTGTCTCTAGCAGCAGACTGCCACACTTCCACACAGGAAGAGAGACATTAGCCTGCTTAATTTTCCCCTCTATCTACATGCCTCTCATCCTGTGGCTACTTCATGTGACCAAAGACAAAGCAAAGCTCTCACTGTAGCTTTAATAATAAGAAAAAACTGTCATTCTGGAAATAGTCACTTAAATTTCACTCACCTGTGTCTTATTCTCTAATCTTGCCTCAGTGCAGTGTCAAGACTAGAATTGCTGGTGGTTTAGAATTTTTGTATTATGGCCTGTATAATGGTAAAACATTCCACAAACAAATATCAGGCCATATATGAAAACTATATAACATGTAAATAAAGTGATTTCACTTCAAGTAACATCAGCACTAAATTCCTTCAGTAGTTTAAACCACCTTACATTATTTATTATTAAATATTCAATTCAATATTCATTAAGTAGGCAAATCCTGATTGTCATACCATGAAACACACTTAGATGGACACGAAGCTGAGTGCTGCAAAATATACCCAAAAAAGGTGTGGCGTAACAATTTATTTGTTCGATGGACAGCATACATGTCTGTATAGTTAATACGGACCTGCATTAGTGCACACGGCATGGGTGACTTGCACCTCTGTGAAGGCACCATTGTACCGGTTGTGGAGCAACATATGTTGCCACCCAGATGATGTCTGGCCATGCTTATTTCAGCGAGACCAGATGCCATGCTGTTGTAATATGTGCAGAATGTGGTTTGGCATGGCTTTATAGTAAAAGAGTCCAGATGCTAAACTGGCTGGCCTGCAGTCTAGACCGGTCACAACATTTAGTGCATTATGTAACAAAAAATTCCACAAAAAAAGACCTCCTACTGTTGATCTGCTGAAACCCTATTTCAAAATTTCATTTTCCAAAATATTGCACTTTCTAGACTACAGCAGTTGGTCTCCTCAGTTCACAATTCCCTTACAGAGTGTTGTTAAAAGAAGGTGCAACACAGTGGTAAACATGCCTCCGTTCCAACTTTTTTGAAACATGTCGCTGGCATCAAATTCAAAATGGACATATATTTTTTCAAAAAAACAATAAAGTTTCAGTTTCAACATTTGATATGTTGTATTTGTACTATTTTCAATTAAAAATAGAGTTCAAATGATTTGCACATCTTTGCATGTGCTTTTTATATATCTTTTGCACAGCGCATCAGCTTTTTTGGGGGCCTGGGCTGTACATAAGTAGTCCAAAATTTAATTTGCATAAACCATATTAGCACAGGCATATTCTGTAAATAGGTTTCCTTCAGCCAATAAATAAATGGGTCATGATATATAAAAAAAATAAGCTTATATGAAGTGCCCCACAAATTGCTTTTTTTGGTTATACTGAGAACAATATGAAGTCTAAAATATAATAACACATTCAATAAACAAATAGTCCATGTAGTTATAATAAGCCATCAAAGAGGGGTTAACCAATTAAAAACCACATTTTTGGTACAGAGCATCAAGTTTTTTTTTGTTCTTTTTTTTTGTTGAGAAAAACAATACAACTCCTAAATAAAGTGATTTCCCTTCCTCATATGATGTCACCACTCAATTCTTTTTAGTAGTTTAAACCACATGTGGGTAGTTTTACATTATTAATTATAAAATATTTAATAAAAATTCAATATTTATTAAGCAGGCAAATCTGAATGCAGGCAAATTCCTCATTTATAATTCTTCTAACTGCAATTTAGTTTATGAACTGTAAATTGATCCTCTAGTAAATAGCTAATGTTAAAATCTTCAAGGGTAATTCATTTTTTTTACATATTCAAAAGAATGCAAATGTCTAACTTTTATTAGGCAGCGTACATGTCTGTATAGTTATTATGGACCTTTTCATTTTAAACTTTGGAAATTAGATTTGGGTGGTCCAAGATATGACCACAGAGGAAACTGAAATAAGAGAGAGAAAGCAGAGGAAAAAAAGGAGTAGTAGAGTAATGACGGGAGAGGAAAGAAAATATGTAAATGTAAACAGTAATTATTGAATGTTAATTAACAGGAAAAGACAGTAGAAGAGGAAGTGCAGAAACCTTAGAGGAAAAAAAAAAGATGGGAAGCGAAGTAAGAGACAAGGAAACAAAGAGAAAGTGTATAGATTACAGTAAAAGGAAAGAGCATGAAGGTTCCACAGGAAGCAGGCCTGCAGGCTGGGCGTTCTGTGACTTGAGTAAATGACAAGAGGTCAAAGGGACCTGGGGAAAACAAAAAGGGTCCTGAGGCTGGGGGAGAGTCACGTCAGCTACAGGAATATCAAAAATCAAAGAAAAAGTTAAAGAGAGGAAGTGTATCGTATAGGCCACACCCATGACCACATATTCAGACAGAAAGAATGCAGAAGAAGGTGTGGGTGTGTGTGTGTGTGTGTGTGTACACGGTCTTGTACAGAAAACTACCTAATTTTCACTAAGTTCCACTTCAGTAAGTTATATATTTATAGTTCCGGAGTCATTGTGTTTAATCTGATTTTCTTCTGTTGACACCATCTGGACTGCTTAGCTGATACTCAGCTACAACAACTCAGTTTTAGCATTTATTTTAAAAGAAGAACAGTGCTTTACTAAGCTCGGTTCTCATGCTGATATCCTCACATTAACTGCTCGCTTCAGGTTTTCACGACATTTCGATGGGATTAAGTTCAGGACTTTGACTTGGCCATTCCAAAACATTAACTTTATTCTTCTTTAACCATTCTTTGGTGGAATGACAACTTTTTTTCTGAGGTCCTCAGAAATCTCCTTTTCTCGGGCTATGATACACTTCCATAAACATGCGTTTTGAAGAGCAGACTTTGATAGTTCCCTGTTCTTTAAATAAAACAGGGTGCTCACTCACACCTGACTGTCATAGCATTGATTGAAAAGAACTCACTAATTTCACCTTCAAATAAACTGCTAATCGTACAGGTTCACATTCTTTTGCCACTCACAAATACGTAATATTGGATATTATAATATATATATATATATATATATATATATATATATATATATATATATATATATATATATATATATATATATATATATATATACACACACACACAGTTCTAATCATTTCTGCTTTTTTCATTTTCACATTTCTGTGAAAGCGGAAAGTGAACCCCCCCCCCCCCCCCCCCCAACATAAATACACACACGACAACTTGTACATTAAAGATAAGAGACTTAGAATGGCACTCTTCTCTTAAATCTCTTCATTTCGGATGAGTCAACAGCATAATTCTTGCCTCTCGCCAGCAGCACACACAGGAGCTGAGCATCTGACACCACAGCGTGAAAATCCGAGACAACACACAGAAAAACAGAGCTCTCTCTCTCTCTCTCTCTCTCTCTCCAGAAGCGTCATGGGGACAAAGACCTAAGCAGAGATGCGCCAGTACACCAGTGATAGAGGAAGGAGCTGCTTTTATATGCGCTGTATGGTGCTTTAAATTCAGCTGAAGACTCTGGGGAGCAGAGTTCTCCTAAACGGGGCCAAAGCGCCCTTTGAAGCCAGAAAGAACCTTCAGAAATAGCAGAGTTATTTTCAATGCAGATTTTTTTTTTTTTTTTTTTTTTAACCAATTTCATGTAAGTCATGGAATGTGCTGCACAAACCATCTCTAGTTGCTGCTTTAAACACAGAGAGGCACAAAAACAGATCATTGCTCAGTCAGAAAGGTTTCCCGTATTCTAACTAGGCTCCAGCTGCTATAATGCACATTGTACTGACGTTTTTCTAATCAGAGTTAAACCACTAATTTCAGAGGAATTTAATGGTTTCATGATTGTCACCTATTTATCTTTAATACAGTGATACAGGTTGAACATAAAACTCAATGGCTAAAGTAACAAAAACATGCAATCCATTTTTCATCAGTGCTCCTCCATCAAGGATTTTTTGTAACATTATCCTAATGCTGTCAGTTAATAACCAGAAATCAACATGACCTCTTGGAATTCTAACAAGATATATTAGTGGTTTGTGCACTAACTCATTGTCCTAGTTTGTTCCTTCCAATTGTCTGCAGAAGCACAGTTGCTTGTACAGTGTTGCTATGAATCACTGTAAGTTAAATATTTGTAACAGCAGGTTCCACTGATGATTTTTGATAAACCCAAAGTTATTTTCAGCCACTGCAATGTCATGAATCTGCTTATCACTGAAGGACAATGTGTTCTGAATAAACAAAACAGCACTCATGCTGCCAATACCAGCAATATTAGTAACGTAAGCACTGGAGGATGCCATCAGCAAACAACAGCGGACAGTGATGAGGGAACTATGGATAGATCAACAAACAATTAAAAAAAAAAAAAAAAAAAGAAGCAAAGTGGAAAACTACAGCTGGCCTCAAAATAATACATAAAAGTAGTGTAGGAAACACAATTGCAGAGGAATTGGATAATGTGAATGATAATGTGAAATTAAATAAATACATTCCAATGAAGCTTGTCTACTAACACAGCATTTTAAGTGGAGAAAAAAGTCAAATTTGAGCAAATAAGAGTAAAACTAAGTAATCATGATTAACTACACAAAATAACATGATTAATTGGTAGCAATTAGTTTAATTGAAGCCGTAATTTATGCTGTTTACACAGACAGAGACAAACACAGACAGACACACACACACACAGACAGACACACACACACACAGACAGACACACCTAAGCCACTTCTTCTGGGTTCGGGGGGTGCTGGAGCCTACCCTAGCCATCATTGGGCGGATGTTTAAACAGACAGCTAAACTGAACAATATCAGCCTGTAAATCACTATTTACCTAATATTTCCATTTAATTTTTGACTGTTTGAAATCATATCAAATGTTATTTACAATGAAAGCTGGTTAATTTTAGCATATGTTGGGGGGGGGGGGACTCATACTGGTCCAGCCAAAATCCTAGCCATCCTTATGTGGCTTAATACCTGTATTTTCTATTCTACCTATTCTACCTATATTGTATGTGCTGCTGGACATCCTATTTGAGTGCAACATGGACCCAAAAGACATCTGTTCATCCTGCTATATACATGCCATTTAACACTCATACCAACTGCCTTCATTTCAGTTGTTAATTGTCCTCCAGCTGCTAAGAAGAAGCTCAGGAATCAAATGTTGATATTAATGCATGAAGCCAGTAGAACATGAGAACATTGGTGAGTCGTAATGCTTTTCCTCCCCAGAGAAACAGGGACGAGTGCTGAAGAGAAGGCCTTTTAAGGACAGAAGTGAGAGGAAATATGAGAAGGCACCCATGTTCTGACATGGCACTGTGCCAAGAGGTTTATCAGTGCGTCTCCCTCTCACACACACACACACACACACACACACACATTCCCAAAAAGTGCATATCCAAGTGAGCCCACAGATACCCAACCACCAGCAACTCCGTGAAAGCCTACATCTAATTTTACCTGAGGTAATACCACAGCTTCAGCAGTCTCTCCTTCTCTGCAGCTGAAGCCTGGCCAACCCTGAACGAGCAGAGCACAAGAACATCCTCAGCCAGTTCCCACATTGGCAGAGCACCCGCAATCTGACTCATTTACAAAACACTCAAATACTGCACATCATGCTCATTTCCAAAGGTCAAACGTGCTTAAAACTGCAAACCTCACTAAGCCATTTTATAGACCTAAAGCAAACAGACTTTCTTTTAGTGTTTCAGCTTTTCCAGCACTTACAATGGGGCAAAAAAGTATTTAGTCAGCCACTGATTGTGCAAGTTCTCCTACTTAG
The DNA here is from genome assembly GCF_015220715.1 of Pygocentrus nattereri. NCBI lineage: Eukaryota > Metazoa > Chordata > Actinopteri > Characiformes > Serrasalmidae > Pygocentrus > Pygocentrus nattereri. The sequence continues at coordinate 20,221,628 of NC_051236.1, forward strand.
AAAGATGAGAGAGGTCTGCAATTTCCATCATAGATACACTTCAATTATGAGTGACAAAATGAGAAAAGAAATCCAGGAAATCACACTGCAGGATTTTCAAAGAATTTATTTGTAAATTATGGTGGAAAATAAAGTATTTGGTCAATAACAAAAGTTCAACTCAATATTTTGTAACATAACCTTTGTTGGCAATGACAGAGGTCAAACGTTTCCTGTAAGTCTTCACTAGGTTAGCACACACTGTAGCTGGTATTTTGGACCATTCCTCCAGCAGATCTCCTCTAGAGCAGTGATGTTTTGGGGCTGTTGCTGGGAAACACTGACCTTCAACTCCCTCCACAAATTTTCTATGGGGTTGAGGTCTGGAGACTGGCTAGGCCACTCCAGGACCTTGAAATGCTTTTTACGGAGCCACTCTTTTGTTGCCCGAGCGGTGTGTTTGGGATCATTGTCATGCTGGAAGACCCAGACACATTCCATCTTCAATGCTCTCACTGATGGAAGGTGGTTTTGGCTTAAAATCTCACGATACATGGCCCCGTTCATTCTTCCCTTAACACGGATCAGTTGTCCTGTCCCCTTTGCAGAAAAACAGCCCCAAAGCATGATGTTTCCACTCCCATGCTTCAAAGTAGGTATGGTGTTCTTGCGATGCAACTCAGCATTCTTCTTCTTCCAAACACGACGAGTTGAGTTTTTACCAAAAAGTTCTATTTTGGTTTCATCTGACCACATGATATTCTCCCAATCCTCTTCTGGATCATCCATATGCTCTCTGGCAAACTTCAGACGGGCCTGGACATGTACTGGCTTAAGCAGGGGGGCACGCCTGGCACTGCAGGATTTGAGTCCCTCTCAGCGTAGTGTGTTCCTGATGGCAGCCTTTGTTACTTTGGTCCCAGCTCTCTGCAGGTCATTCATTAGGTCCCTCCGTGTAGTTCTGGGATTTTTGTTCACCGTTCTCATGATCATTTTGACCCCATGGGATGAGATCTTGCGTGGACCCCAGATCGAGGGAGATTATCAGTGGTCTTGTACGTCTTCCATTTTCTTACAATTGCTCCCACAGTTGATTTATTCACACAAACCTGCTTGCCTATTGTAGATTCACTCTTCCCAGCCTGGTGCAGGTCTACAATTTTCTTCCTGGTGTCCTTCGACAGCTCTTTGGTCTTGACCATGGTTGAGTTTGGAGTCTGACTGTTTGAGGCTGCGGACGGGTCTGTGGACAGGTGTCTTTTATACAGATAACGAGGTGCCATTAATACAGGTAATGAGTGGAGGACAGAAGAGCTTCTTAAAGAAGAAGCTACAGGTCTGTGAGAGCCAGAAATCATGCTTGTTTGTGGGTGACCAAATACTTATTTTCCACCATAATTTACAAATAAATTCTTTAAAAATCCTACCCTGGATTTTTTTTCCTCATTTTTTCCTCAATTCCTCATTTGTCTCTCATAATTGAAGTGTACCTATGATGAAAATTACAGATCTCTCATCTTTCTGAGTAGGAGAACTTGCACAATCAGTGGCTGACTAAATACTTATTTGCCCCACTGTATACATCCAGGAATCACAACTCTTACAATTTTGGCCAGGCTTGTAATGCCGCAGTTTAACACTCAACCTTATTTTATCTTCAGTAACTGAAATTTATGATTTTTACTTTTTAGTTTTGTTTGCTATAAAAAAATAACTGTTTTAGCAGTACAATTTGGGTGACTCTCCTGTTGCAACACATTTGGACTGGGCAGCTGAGATGCGTCTGTACTCCTCAACACCCTCCAGAATTTATCCAACTGCTGTAGTATTATATTACAGGAGACAGTGGGATTGTAACTGAATCTATTAATCAAAAACACAAATGAACAATTAGTTGGATAATAAAAGCATTTTCTGCAGCTCATTCAGAAGTAACTGTGGTTAGACTTTGCTTGCTTGAGTTATTCATTTACTGCTGTTGAAGCTTCATTTTAGAACTTTGTTTTAATCCTATTTTTACCCATCTTACACAAAAACTAAAGAAAACAAGATTGCAGATCGACAAGAAGAGGACAGTTTAAGAAGAGTAAAACATGGCTTTGCTCATGGTAAATTAATGTAATATTAATGCTCTAGCACGGCATCACTTAAACACGTTAAGTGACATCACGTTAATCCAAATGAGGACGGATTTTTGGAGGTGGACAAGATTTCTATTCCCTCAAATTGAGACCTGGTTACCATTTTTCAATCATTGTAAGTCATCGTAACATGTTTGGTCATGATATTCCTTCAATCACTTTATAAAGTGCAAGGTTTTGCCATTTTCAGGCAAGCTAAAAGAGATGCTCTGTAGATCAAGCCTGTTCTCCTTTGACATTTTGTTTAACATGTAGCCATGGTCTGGTGCTCTGAAGAGAAGACCTGCACCCCATTCCACTGGCTGTTCTGAATCAATCCTCTGTTTCCACCATGCTTGTTTACAGAGGAAGTAAGACCTCCCTAGACTGTTCTGGATGGAGGCAAAACCAAACAGGTTAAGCTTTAGCTGAGGACCAGAGGCCTCCTGGCTCAGGTCCTGGGCAACAGTGTGTACACAGCCACAGTCCTCTGACCAAAAGAGGCAGCAATGTACTAAACAATAAGATGCAGGAATTAATTCCCCATAATTCCAGGGCTGTAAAATTAATCACAATTTGAAGCTTTGTCATTTTAAAAACACAGTAGTTGCAATTTTAATTAAAGCATACATGATCAGTAACATCATCTTAATAGCTTCAAGAGGGGAAATTGAACCTAATATGTAGCTTGTGAACCGCCTGTGGGTAAGTTAGACCAAACAGAAGCAACCAATCACCAATGTGCTGTGTTTGTGCATGTCAAGTACATAAATAACTGGCAGTGTGGTACACAGTATTCAGAACTAAGTCTCAACCGAAAAAAAAATGGATATGCCTCTTGCTTTAATCTAAAGATGACAACTGCATCAATTTTAGAATAACAGATTTGATCGTAGTGATATTCATAAAAGTTTTTTGGGTCAAAATTAAATTCTGCTATTTTCAAATATAAAATAAAGGCTTAGTGAAGTATTTTATTGTATGCTCTACTACTCTGCAAATAACTCCTCCAGGCACATTTGCGTTTTCAGTGGTTTTTCAAAAATAATTCTGAATTGTACCATAATAAACAGTCCACGATCATTACTAACTAACATCTGTCACCCCAACAACTACTGCGGTTACTGAACATGCCGTTCCAAAGCATAAACCCAGATACTACTTCTGGAAAATGCAAAGAGCATGTTTGTGTACAGTGTTCTGAATGCCACGGGTACACCAACGAGAATGTTGAGCTGGCTTTTTTTTTTTTTTTTTTTTTAAGTAGCTTGTATTACTGATGACTGTGGCAGAACCTGGGAACAAAGGACTTTTATTACTTAATCCACCCCTTTAACTTACAAAACACTAATGCCTTAAGAGCAGCTTTTATCTAGTGAAAAACAATGACAGTGAGATACCATTAAATAAGTATTTGCACAGTCTAATTAAGGTAAAATGAATTGAATACATTCAACTGACACATGAATATGGGTTTAAATAGGAACCAAATGGAGCAATGCATTTGCTTCAGATCTGCTTTTTTCCAGCATGCTGGAACCACATTGACCAGTGCATGTCCTAAAGCACATAATTGATTTTGATGTCAGAGGAAGCTCAACTAAAAGCATCTTTTAGTCTTGAGCCAAGATGGTCAGGCTGAACTACACCAATGCTCTGACATGGGGGGAATCACTGGTATTCTATTCTCTGACGTGAAATGACTTTGTTTGTATTTTCCCAATGAATAATCTGACAGCGGGCGGCACGGTGGCGTGGTGGGTAGCGCTGTCGCCTCACAGCAAGGAGGGCCTGGGTTCGATTCTCCGGCCGGGGTCCTCTCTGTGTGGAGTTTGCATGCTCTCCCCGTGTCTGCGTGGGTTTCCTCCCACACTCCAAAGACATGCAGTCAGGCCAATTGGATGTGCTAAATTGCCCCTGGGTGTGAGCGACTGTCTGTCTGCCCTGTGATGGACTGGCGACCTGTCCAGGGTGTATCCTGCCGGGATAGGCTCCAGCACCCCCCCGCGACTCTGACGGAGAAGCGGCTTAGAAAATGGATGGATGGATAATCTGACAGCCTATTTTAATTGTGCATCGATCAGTCTGTAATAGCCCTGAGCAGGAAATCCACTGCAGACAGTTTGGGGGCAGCATGTGTGGGAGAGAGGGAGAGAGGGAGAGAGGGAGAGAGAGAGGGAGAGAGAGAGGGAGAGAGGGAGAGAGGGAGAGAGAGAGGGAGAGAGAGAGGGAGAGAGAGAGGGAGAGAGAGAGAGAGAGAGAGAGAGAGAGATATTGCATGCATAGTGTTGCAGGCTCTCTTTATTATATGGAAAAGGCTGTAAAGTCCACTGCCAACTTAGTCACACTGGGTGAGAAGAATGACAATATCATTCCAGCAATTTATCAGCGCTAACCTGTTGGCAGCAAAATATTCTGCAGACTGAGTATGGTGAATTACAGGAAGGGGAAGCCCTGAGGATGAGAAGGAGGAAGTCCAGAGTGTATATTATCTCCCCTATCCCTGACCTCTACAAAGACACTGGGCTTTGTCTTAGGCAAAAGGATTATCTAAGCTATGCTGCTTCTGCAACAGAGCCAAAAGCTTGAAAAGACATGCCATCTTAGACTTCACCCTAGAATTATATAGCTTCGCTAAAGAGCAAATCCTGTGTACCTTTCCAGTTACATACACATATTTAACCACATTCGCCAACTGGTTTACTTAAAAATACTTTTTACCATGAGAATATAAACCTGTATTCCTTAAATATTATCTGTGCCCTTGTAAGTTATGCAGTGGCACAAATCATTGCCACTTAGATAAGCTAAACGGCATCATTCTGAAACTCAACAAATGTAACATCTGGGAAGCCTCCGTTAAAATAATATTGGAAAAATGGATTACATTTGAAAAAAAACATTTCAATACCACTGAAAACAGTAGGTACAATACTGATGAACAAAATACCATTTAGTACAACAACAATAAAGACTATCGGCTGCAAAACTTTCAATAAAGGAAATCAGATTCCCTTAAAGAAACAGTGTATGTTCGCAGAGAAAAAGCTTTCCATCTCTTACTTAAAAGAAAAATATTTTAACTACCTTGCTTGGATGCATTTGTAGTGCTCCTACTGTACTCACTGTCTTTTTTTTATATATATATATATATATATATATATATATATATATATATATATATATATATATATATATATATATATATATGTGTGTGTGTGTGTGTGTGTGTGTGTGTGTGTGTGTGTGTGTTTGAAACCCAGGGATGGGAATTAGTGCTTTTCCTTCAGGAAACTCCAGAGTGACCTGGCACCATCTGCCTAGGCTTGCCGTCACCCTACTGTAAACAAAGGAGGTGAGGGACTGTGGAAATGGCCAAACACAGCCAAAACACATCAGGCTCTTACAGATGGCTGCACCATACTGTGCCAAAATCTGAGTCTCATGAACTAATAACTGTTTTCATTTGTAAGGGCTTGAAGAATAAGATATTTTATGAGACTGAGGTTTGAGCTAAACCTCAGGTTTGAGCTAAACCTCAGTCATGACTGGCATGCTTGGAAAGGTGCAGCAGGCATCAGTGATGGAGAAATAAGAGGGTGTCATCCTGCTGGACTCTTCATACTTAGAATGCTGTTTGCCAACTTTCTTCATGTGTAATCATAAAGGCCACAGATCACTTATATCATGGAAACATTATCCACTCAGAAGTTAACAGTGCTACAAAGCACCACTACAAACACATCAACAAAATCCTAACAGCTAAAAGCTAATCACAGTGAATACAAACTAACAGCCCACTAAAACCATGAAAGCAAAAAAAAAAAAAAAAAAAAAAAAAAAAAAAAAAAAAAAAAAAAAACAGCCCGCACAAGTGAAAGTAACTCAAGTACACAACCAACAAACATCACAGAGACTTTAACAAGAGTTATTAAAAATTCCTCATAAAAGTACACAACAGTGCACAATAAACTGAAGTAACTCTACTATAAGTGCATTCATTAGTACAGGATGTATAGTACTATATATGTATATAGCATATACACACACACACACACACACACACACACACACACACGAGGAAGGCAGTGATGCAGATTAAATTTCAGAATTAGTGAAAGCATAATCATTCAGTAAATATGTCAAGAATAGATCTGGACCTATAAGGACCGATAATTAGGTGGGTATTGCATCTTCATCTGGGGGACTTCCTCCCCCAAGTTACCAAATTATTTGAACTTTCCGTAAACAATGTACCACCACTATACACTGATCTACGTTTATTCCCCTAGAATCAAACAGCACACCCAAGTTATTATTAGGCTAAATAAAATTCTCTGACGTGGCAAACATGTCAGCCACAATACATACCCTGGAGGTACAAGTGCAGACTTACAATCAGAAGACCCTGGCAGGAGTGCAAGCTGTAATTTTATTAAACTGTTCAGACGCCCTCGAAAAACACTACAATGTCTACCAATAAAGCCTGTGAGATTATATGTCTACATCTACTATTTATCTAAAACAATGGATCACACTGAAGTAAAGGATGTCTCACACTTCAATTCATTTTGTCTTTGTTTGTCCTGCCAAACCGTTCCACAGCTCCTTCACTGCCCAGCAGCATTACACACAACAACATGAGCCGCTGAGTCCCCTGAAGCATCTGTCATCAGCATCACAGTGCTATAATCCTCTTTATCTCGAGAACTAGAGGCACTTATTAACAGTGTGCAGAAGCTACAGCCAGCACAAGCCCGAATAAACAACTCCACCTGCTCTTTCTGCCAGCCCTGAATCGGCTCTTTGCTGCTTCAAAACAGCCGCTAACCTTTGGTTTGTTATCTACGCTCATGCTCTGTTATTATTCCATTTATTATTTCATTTCAGATGTTATTACAATAGGGGGATTTGTCTGTACATGCTTTCACAGCTGACTGAGCTGGTATAAATTCCATGAGATGAACTATGAAGTGATTTATATCTCTTTTCCTCTCCACAGATTTTCTGAACCCTGAAAACTAAGTCAAACCTAATATAAACTACATAAATAAAAGCCCACTCCTCTATGCCTGCTTTCACAATGAAGTGCACTCCAATCCTCTTTGGCTCAGCTCTCAGACCATCGGTCGCCATGGAGATCATACAAGAGCAATACAGTTCAAATGGGTCATTAGTTGCTGTGGGGAGCTTTTGCGCCCCCTGCTGGGCACTGCAAGTAACTGCCAACAGCTTTAAAGGAATAGTTTAGTGAAAAACCAGATTGACACAAATTTCCCCTTACCATAAATTTAGTCAATAAACATTTAGCTTGGTGCAAAGTTTCTTAATTTTTCACTGAAGCTAGGAGGCAGGTTTAGCTAAAAAATAACAGAAGCAGCCACCAGTTAGCATCAGGCAAACTGCATGTCTACGTCAGATTCTCTTATGTGATTTTGAGACTGTATATCATGTAGTTATCGATAAAAATGGAAAACATACGGACAAAAAACAGATTTCAAGATGCCGGCTGCTGCTGTTTTTAACTGTGTGACATAACTTCATATAATTTATATTATTTCATTAGCAAAACTAATGAAGTGAACTTCAAACACCAAATATGTCTTGGTCAACTACACTGAGTAAAAGGGCGTGGGGGGGATTGTGTACATTTAATTTTTCACCAAACTATTTCAACTATTCAAGAAGTGAGTGGTGTCTTTCCTGACCTGATATGCAGCCATGACAGCATGGGCGTAGTGCCTCCACCAAACACCCATACGGTGAAGAACACAATGAGCAGCGTGGTGGTGAACATCATCTGGCGTGCATAGGTCGCTGTATCACGGATTGCCAGTGCGAATGCCATCGCCCCTCGCAGCCCTGCATCAACAGCACACACAAAGTGGAGATCATACACACAGAAGAGTATGTACATAGAAAAAAAAACATGTGAACATTGCTAATGTGTGTACTTATTCACTATGAAAACAGATTTCCTGCACTGAACTGGATTCCATCCAACCTTCTGGTGACTAGTTCTTATTATAAAAATTGCTTCACTGAAAACCTTGATTAAGGAGCGATAATACCATACCTGCAAACATCATCATGTGCTGGAAGTTTCCGCCAATTTTGTGTCTGCGCCCCAGGTTGAGCAGGAAGGACAAAGGGTAGATGTTAGATGCTCGGCCGATAAAGATGGCAATCTACCAATCAGGATATGGTTAAGAAAAAAAGTAACACACACACACACACACACACACACACAAACACAAACACACACACACACACACACACACACACACACACACACACACACACACACACACACACACACCTCTCCTTTCAATGGATAAAAAAAAAGAAAAAAAAAGCCATAATAGTCCCCAGGAGTGGTTATGTAACTGTAAATCATGACCCCCGTTTCAATACTGCTTTTAACATGTCCACGCCAAACTGTGAGGAAATGCATCACACGTACCTGACGAGATTAACCACGGCACAGGGAGGAGGGGAGAGCAAGGAGTGGATTGTTCAGTATGAACACACTCACCCTCGGCCAGGTTAGCCTCAGTCTGAACGTAATGTACATAAGTGCTGGTAATTCTCCCTTTGTCTGATTATAAGCGTCAATTTAGAACCATGGTGTATTGCCCTCTTTTTGTTATTATCTGTGTAGCCTTTAGCTGATATTAGAAAAAGGCAGCTATGTAGAGAAAAAAAAGTCATCAGATCACCTCCTTCTGTTTGCATTCAAAGCATAAGTTAATGAATGGGAGGTAATGCACATTACACATTGTACAACATAACATGGCATGTCACTCCTGTATTCCGGTACATGTAACAGGTCAAAATAATTGACAATAAAAGACAGATTACAGTTTTTACAAGTGTTTCAGCGCACGAGAGAAGTCACACATCCCACAAAGGGGTGCCAGCATGAAACCATGGGAGTTCAGTTGTATTTTATTTTTACAGCTATAGGAAAAAACCTAACAAAATATACTGCTATTACTGTGTATTTGTAGCTGTTATTAAAAGAGAACCTAAGGAGAAAGCACTTGCCACATAAGCACTTGCTAATTAAAATTTGAAAATTATTTTACTGCTAAAGTTTACAAAACAATTTTGTCCAACTTTTGCCATTTGAAAAGGGAATTGTGTTACAACAAAAGTGACTTCTGGGCAAGTTCTGCTGCTGTAGTTGACCTCTATGCTCACTCAATCCCTTAACTCTCCAAGAAGTCATCTAACAAACTTTATTTGAGGTAATGCAGTATTGGAATGGCCCTTAAGTTAGCATCAGACATTGACAAGGGCAAGTTAAAAGCAGTATAGAAATACGCAGACGGAAACATCCTTCACCTTGTCTTTAAGACGAATCTTAAAAATCACAAGTTTTCCATTTGCATCATTACATATTTGAGTGAAACATTATTAGAGCGGGTCTCCAAGCTGGCAGAGCAATTTCACTTGACATTAGGAAGGTGGAGAGGTGAAAGGCATGTTATTATTTGCTAAATGGTGACAATCAAAATACAGAAGAGGTTTCAGGAGGCAGGCAAATTACTATAGTTTATTCAATGATTAGAGCTAAACAAGAAATTTGTCTTTTAAACTGTATGGTAAAATGCATCATGCTTATTATAACTCAGGACATTAAAGAACCAGATCAAAAAAGGTCAACTTGGATTTCAGACTGACTTTAATGTATATGCATTTATGGTCTACTCAAAGGCCTTAGTGTAGCCTTGTTTTATTATGGATTTATCATATTGATTTACATTAGTACAGTACATCATATCAAAAAATTCCCCAGTTAGGCAAATAACTTGCACCAAAGGTGAAGACAATAATGCAGGTAAGGGTCACTCAAAAGTCTTGATCGGTTCTTGTTTGCTTTGTTTTTTTTCCAGCTGAATGGGACATTTCGCTATGTAAAATACCATCCTACCTCCAAAGGCAGGATTCTTTAGGTGCAGTTTGCAAGCCTTGATCAAACAAATTGCTAGCTGAGAGAGAAAGGATACAAATGCTCCGACAATAAAGATGGGACTGAAAACGTGGTTCTGGAAGGTGAAAAGAGCCAGCCCCATGTAGGAGAATATGAAGTTCTCTGCCAGGAAGTGCAGCACCTCAAACAGCTGAAAAAAAGTGATGATAAAATGGGTTCATTCATGCCTATGCACACAGCACATGTACACAAAAACATGTGCCATGTCTGCAGGAACTCAGCATTCTGTAGTCTAGTGTCTCAACCACTCCACTTCAGCTCTGGTAATTGGGTTAAGAGCATCCCCTGAGGGGCAAGAACAACCCCAGAGTGTAATCATTGTCCCAAAATTTCCTCCCTCTCAGGCTAGCACAGTGTGTATGCGCTACTTTGTGGAACGCTGCAGGGGGTTCTGGCAGTCTTTTCTCACAGCATCCTGACTGATGGCAGCTACCAGCAAGGGGTCTCAGAGAAGTAAATATCCAGCTCTTTGGAACGCTCCCCAGACTCATCCCTCCTCTCTACACTTTTCCCCCCTAAATCTTTCCTTTCACCTCTCTGTACATGCAGGAATGTATGATTTTATTGGCAGCTGCTCCAACATCCTTCAGAATATTGCCCTCAAAGAAGAGGCAGTTAGAGAAAAATTAAGCAAGTACAATTTCACCATTATGACTTCACAAGCCAGAACTTAATAGGGCTGAAGGACCTGCTTATTGGCAATATATTTTGCTGAGGTCCATCATCAGGTTCTCCAGATTAGAATACACACTGTTAAACCCTGGTAAAAAATTAACTTCACTTACCCTTCGGCCTAAGTACATCAATTACAGAACATTTCATATATGTCCCTATTTAAAACATACTGTGAAGCAACCTTGGGTTTGTGAAAGGCGCTATATAAATGTAATTTATTATTATTATTATTATTATTATTATTATTATACTAAAGCTCTTCAACTAGCCCAATGGCAAATTAACTTCAAGATCATGTAAAAACTTGCCTACTGATGCCCTCTGCTAGCCACTGCCAAAGTCTCAGCAAATGGAACTAAGGGGCAGGACACTGATAGCAAAAGTGGACATAGAGGGCCAACACCGGAGGAAAGAGAAAGAAAAGAACCTGTTTGGTTCGTTTAGTAGACTCCTCAGAGAGATTGTTGTATGTGTAGTGAGCCTGAGTGATCCCACAGAACAGCACTGCTACAACACCTGGAAGAGAAAAACAGACAAACACAGCAATAAAGTTGAGTCTTGTTCTAATACATTTTGAATGGCTGGTGGGGGAAAAAAAACAACAAAAACAACAGGAAAACGCACACATATCTGTAAGTTCAACATTCAAATACACCCTATAAAAATAAAGCATGACAAGTAGTGGTACGTTCAACTATTATATTGAATGCACTGGTAATTCATGCCTCTAAACTTGAAATGAGAAAAAAAAAAAGTGAAAATGTTGAAGATAAATAATGTGCCCTCAAAAAGTATTTGGCCATTTGTGCCATTCTTAAAAATGTATTCAGTTCACCGGGTCAGGAAACAATGTGCCAAAAACAGACCATTCAAAGACTGTACATTTCCTTTTTGGAAAAGTATTCTTTCAAAAGTTGGCTGATGTTTCAGATTGTTATAGAGTTTGTGATCCCATCAATGATGCAAAGCTCACCAACATAAGAAAAGCTGCCCCAGACTTTGACATTTTCACCTCTGTGCTTTACAATCTGTGACTACAATAACAGTCTGGCTGGAAATCTTCTGCAGGATTTCTCCACACAAAGAGTCTGACATCAGTTAAATTTTGTGCAAAAAGTTTTAAAAAATAAATAAATAAAGTTTCTCTGAAAATATCATACTGCTAAACATTTTGTGAAGTAACCTAAAGGACCCTATTAAAGCTTAGCAATGGTTAAACGATTTAGAGGGAATTCCACCAATTTTTGTATAATTAAATGGTTATGATATAAACAAAGTCATACAGAGGGGTCGGGGAAAACACTCTGCTCTAGAGAAACTTACTGAGTCAGAATTGTTCACAGTAGTGGTGATTGTAACCAGACGTCCATCACCAATAGCTACCTCACAAAGTTATTCAGTCAGTAAACTTCTCTACATGAACCGTTTTACAACAAACTACTCTAGATTTATGTAGTTTATGTTATCTCAACTATTACATTATGAAAAATCAGTAGAATTCACCTTTCCAAATACTTTTTGGGGCCACTGTAAAGATGACAATGGAAATTAATAAACACACACACACACACACACACCTGTGAAGCCACAAGCCTCTGCCAGTAGGAAGGTGCTCCAGGACATGAGGAAGAACAGTGCAGTCTCCAGCAGAGGGAAACAGTGCAGCTTGGTGAATTTAGTGACGTAAGAACAGAGTTAAAGCCTTTAAACACACAGAGATGGAGCTCCAACAGTCATTAAACAGCGCACTGTTAACAATATCTAACTGCTGGGTCAGAGCTTGAGATTTGCAATGTACTGAAAGGATATAAGGGCAGTGACAACTCCAGTGACTGCACCCATAGCAAAAGATCCACTGAAGATCCCCAGAAAAATGCCAACTGATTTAAAGAAGGCAGAGGCATCAAATGTATGAGTGTTTACTCCAGCGGGCTGATAGGCCACAATAGACCTAAAATGAACACAAAACAAGCCAAATATAAAAATTACATAATGAATAATAAATCAATTTACAAGGCCTGTACATGAAAATACAGGTGGTCATAAATAAGGGTTGTCATATTGCTTCATTAAGTCAGTGAAATTTTCTGAATACCAAAAACAAAATGTTTACTATATGAAAGATATACACTGACAGGCATAACAATATGACCTTGTTTCTACGCTCATTGTTTATTTCATCAGCGCCACTTACTATATAGGTGCACTTTGTAGTTCTACAATTACAGACTGTAGTCCATCTGTTTCTCTGTATACTTTGTTACCCTTTTACCTTGTTTTTACAGCATGTTACTGCAGTGCAGAATGACCCACCACCCAAATAGTACCTGCTCTGTGAGGGTCCATGAGGGTCCTGATCACTGAAGAACAGGGTCAAAGGGGGCTAACAAAGTATGCAGACAAACAGATGGACTACAGATAATGTTATACCTGATCTGTGTATATTTTCTACATTCTTCTTCTTCTTCTTTCGGCTGCTCCCTTTAGGGGTCGCCACAGTGGATCATCTGCCTCCATCTTGCCCTATCCACTGCGTCCTCTACTTTTACACCAACCATCTCCATGTCCACCTTCACTATATCCATAAACCTTCTCTGAGGTCTACCTCTTCTCCTTCTACCCGGCAGCTCCATCTCCAACATTCTTTGCCCAATATATCCACTATTCCTCGCCAACACATGTCCAAACCATCTCAACCCGGCCTCTTTGGCTTTATCTCCAAACTGCTCCACCTTCACTGTCCCTCTGATCTGCTCATTTCTAATCTTGTCCATCCTTGTCACTCCCAACGAAAATCTCAGCATCTTCATCTCTGCCACCTCCAGCTCAGCCTCCTGTCTTTTAGACAGAGCCACAGTCTCCAAACCATACATCATAGCAGGACGCACTACTGTCTTGTAAACCTTCCCTTTCACTCTTGCTGCTATCCTTCTGTCACATATCAGCCCTGACACCCGTCTCCACCCACTCCATCCTGCCTGCACCCTCTTCTTCACCTCTTTCCTACACTGTCCATTGCTCTGGATGGTTGAGCCAAGATATTTGAAGTCATCCACCTTTACGACCTCTACTCCTTGCATCTTGACCTTTCCATCTGCCTCCCTCTCATTCACACACATGTATTCCGTCTTGTCTCTACTGACCTTCATTCCTCTCCTCTCCAGTGCAAACCTCCACCTCTCCAGATTCTCTTCCACCTGCTCTCTACTCTCACCACAGATTACAATGTCTTCTGCAAACATCATGGTCCATGGAGCCTCCTGCCTGACCTCATCTGTCAACCTGTCTATCACCATTGCAAACAAGAAGGGGCTCAAAGCTGATCCCTGATGTAACCCTACCTTCACCTTGAAACCATTTGTCACTCCAACTGCACACCTCACCACTGTCTCACTATCCTCATACATGTTCTGCACCACCACCCTAACATACTTTTCAGCTACACCTGACTTCCTCATACAGTACCACAGTTCCTCTCTTGGCACCCTATCATATGCCTTCTCTAGATCCACAAAGACACAATGTAGCTCCTTCTGACCTTCTCTGTACTTCTCTACCAACACTCTCAACGCCAAAATTGCATCTTGGGTACTCTTTCTGGGCATGAAACCAAACTGCTGCTCACTGATCTGGACCTCTCGCCTTAGCCTTGCTTCAACAACTCTTTCCCATACCTTCATGGTGTGGCTCATCAACTTTATACCTCTGTAGTTACTGCAGCTCTGCACATCACCCTTGTTCTTAAAAATGGGGACCAATACACTGCTTCTCCACTCATCAGATATCCTCTCCTCTCCTCTCCTCTCCTATTTTCTACATTAAAGAGCCTATATTCTATGTCTTTATTTATTCTTTAATTTTTTTTTTGCCTGTACCAAAACAGTCCATTTTTGATCATGTGCCTTTACGACTGACCAGGTAAATGACCTCCATTCTGATTGGCTGTCCATTAATGTGGCAGTGTGACAAACACTCTTCATAACCTGATATTGTACTACTTAGGTGGGAATTTTCTAGAAGAATACCCTAAATGACACTGATTGTTTTGGCCAGCAGATGGAGCTTGAGGTCAATTCTTCCTAGATTTGGGCCCTGACAGCAGTGTTAAAAACATGTGTTTTATCTGTTTCACATTAGATTGTGGAAATCCCCCCACAAACACACTGACCTTGCGGCCAAGGAAACTGACAGGAGAAAAGCAAGAGTGTTTGTGTATATGTAGCAGAAAAAGATGAGGAATAACGTTTGTGTGTCTGTGTGCACAGTGTGCACAAGAGAGAGAGAAAAGAGAAAGAACAAGAGGGAAAGTGAGCAAGTGAGTCTGGGCAAGCGAGAAAGAGTGAAGTGAAAGAACTTACGATGAGAGGACAATGGCCACGGCGTCATTCATTACACTCTCTCCAAACAGCAGGGCATAGAGATCCACATCAGCATGGAGCTCATTGAAGATGGCCAGTACAGTGACTGAAATCAGACACAAACACAAAAACAAAAACATACAAAATTACAACTAGACTGACATCTTTATTATACATTCAATTTATTCTGCACAATTAAATAGTTAACCATATAAATCAAATGAAAAAAAAGATGCTTGTTTAAAACTTCAAGGAGTTAAAATGCATACATATCCCTGCTAGCAACAGTAAAATCATTTCATTAATTTTAGCATGCATAACCTTTTTCTGTGTACTACTATGTTTTCCATCAGTATATGAAAGCTGCCCAAAGCTATATTTATTTTGGGATGCACTGTGTCTTAATTTTTTTTCCTGTTTTAGTGCACTAGTACAATTCAGATCTCTAAGAGTGTATTTAAGTGACTGTTTTGTGACTTATGTTCCTATTCATGTTTTCTCTTGTTAAAAATGATAGTTTGTGTCACAAAGTGAATACAAATCTCAGAATTATCAGCGTTGTTAGATCATATTCTTCACACATCAAATAATGCAACAAATGTATTAAGAAATAGTCTTATTAACTGAAAAGAACAGATAAATTGGCAGAAAATGGCCTTGAAGTGTTCAGATGTAAAAGTCATTCAGAGTGTCTGTTGTGAAATACTCCATTCTAGAGAAACTTGCTGAATTGGAACTGTTCACAGTGGTGGTGAAAAAAGGCAGACGTCTAAAGCATTCAATGGTTCTATAAGTTACCTCAAATGACAACTGAAACATCTTTTTAATATTTGCTTTGAGATACAGTTTTTGCCTAAAACATTTTTAAAATACATACATGGTGGTGTAAGGCAAAAATATATATAATTTCTCACTATTGTGAGAGTACCATTGTGAACATTACATGAACACTCAGAAGACATGTAGTCTCACATTTTGTTTTAGAGTAAAATGGTTGTATTGGAGCTGTAGACATGGTTGGTTCTCATCCCCACCATTGTAAAGAAATCAAAGTCAGTAAATTTCTCTACAATGCACCAATTTACTTTGAACCAATCAATGACATCTTTAAAAACAAATATTATATATATATATATATATATATATATATATATATATATATATATATATATATATATATATATATATATATATATATATATATATATATAAATAATCTCAGCGGAATTCCCTTTAAATCCCCCCCCCCCAAGAAAGTAGAAGAGAAGCAGAGAATGCACAAAGAGAAAGAAGGGGACAAAAAGCATTACCTGGGTCTGTGGCAGAAATGATGGCTCCAAAAAATAGACAGTCTGTGTAGTAGAACTTATCAGTGAGCTGCCCAACTACCTGCATCAACTTCACCACTCCATACATCAGGTTTCTAAAAAACAAGAGCAGCCATTAAAATTCAGGAAGGAAATCAAACAGATACTGATTATTACCAAATGTCCTGCAAATTACAGTGTGTAAAAAATACACTTCCAGAAAAACAAGCCCTTACTGGATGATTAAGTAGGTCATTTTAAAGATGCCAAGCAGGTTAAGTTCAGATCATCGCTGTAACGCATGGTATTGTGGACTCACCCAATGACAAAGCAGGAGATGGCTGTGCCCAGGAAGGCATACGTTAGAATGGAACCCAGGTTTCTGAAGAAGTGTCTCTGGAGGAAGAGAGGCAGACACGCATCAACGTCTGCTCCACAGCACAAAAACAACTAAAGCATTGCTAACACACTTGTAAACAACAGCCGCCTAGACCTAAAAAAAATAAATGAAGAAACTGGAAAGAATGGTATAAAGCACTGCATTTGAATGCTTTACTTTGTCACTGCACACTCTCACTTTACCAACATCACAGGTTTGCCTTTACTGCAAAGCAGTAGGAGCTATTTACATTTTTCCTTTCATTTTCATTAGCCATGTTTATTAGTTTTGGGCCTGTGAGGCTAATCTAGTTAATAAGTAATGGAAACTTAAAGTCACAAATTAGCATGATGCAAATCAGCACACATGCATCAAACTGCTTCATAATTAAATGGATAAGACACAAAGAGTCAAAGTGGTTTAATGTAAATTGCTCCATTCTAGAGGAACAGTTAGAACTGTTCACAGAGATGGTGACAGGAACCAGACATCTGACATGTTTAATGCCTCTAAGAGCTACATCACAAAGTTATTTCAAGATACGGTTGTGAAAATACTGGCAGTTGGGCAAAACATTGTTTACCATTTTTAAAATTGCATGCTGGATGGACAGGTACATACAGGGTGTTGTAGAGCAAAATAGTAAAGAAATCAAAACCTCATGTTTCCTTACAATAAACTATTTCACATATAAAAAAAAAAGAAAAAATGGTTGTAACTGCTTGTGACACCATATAAAATAATGTTATCTATTAAAATGTACATCCCATAGTGAAAACAGTGGTGGCAATCTTCTTGAAAGCTAAATTCTGTCTAAAATTTTGGCACCAATTCACATTTTGTATCTAGCACCTACCAGTCGACATCCACCACCACCACCACCAGGGGAAATGATATTTTTGTTAATGCTTACAATTTTCTTACAAAAAAACCTACAAAAATAATAAGTAAATCAAATAAAGGCTGAGGAAGCAAAGAGGTGGATGTTAACCTTCAGCTGTAAATGGAAAGCCAGCAGCACAGGCTGTAGTCATATGAGGACACTATGTCTACGCATGTACAGGAGTGTGTAGCTATAAAATAAATGCTGAACAATAAGATGTTCACTAACAGATGCCACAGATTGCATATGACAGTATCATCATCCATTTAGCACTTCACAGAGCTACAAGATGAAGCCACACCACAAAGCTAACACCCACTAGCTAATGGCAGCAGACTGCCAACTATTAACTCTGCTACTGCAGATTAAACTTTGGCTGTGACAGTGAAACAAGCTCAAGTACCCAACTAACGCAGAGCATAAAGGACTTTAAGAGGTTCTTAAAAGATATTCTTTCATGCAAACAGCATTGATAAAACTAACAGAATTTATCCTACTTAAATACTCTCTCCAACACAAAAAAATAATAAAGAGCGAAACGCTAACTGTTATAGCACAAGTTCCCTGTGTGCTTTTTGTTATAAATATTATTGTCGCAGATTTTAATGAAGCATCAGAGCTCCATTCAAACAAAACATCCCCATCACTGTTCATGCACTGTTTATCCACAATTTAGGCCTCAAAATAAGTCATGATCATGAAACTTTAGCTTGCTATTTTTCCCATGTATATAATTATGATAAACAATTTAATTTTCTTTTGTTCAGTGTATACAACTAGCAATAAGTACAAGGCTATTGATCCCAACTGCCAGACAACTTGAGCTAAAATAGATAAACATTACTCACTGCTGCCCTCTAAAGGTGTTATAGCACAAAGCCACAAGTTACAGCTTTCACCCCCTCTCGCCACTACTGGAAGTCTAGTGAGTTCAAGGCATTTAGTTTACTGCTAAAGCTAATAAAACTCAAACCTCCCCAGCTCATCACTTCACGGTTCCACTGTGCAGTGATGTGGAGCAGGCTCCCCTGGGCCTGGCACTCAGTCTCAAGATGCTGAGTCACCCAGTCTTTGTCTCACCAGCTCCACTTCCACGGGTGGTCAGAGGCAAGTGCGAGAGTGAAGTCTGCCAGCAGCGAACGTAAGCATTCATCAGAGACTGCATCATGAAAATGCTCAACAAATCAACAAAGCCAAAAAAATAGCTCCCATTACGCAGCTCATCAGATACCTGAATATTATTTGACATAGGAAAAGTTATGGTGGTCAGAACAAAGAACAGAAAGAAGCATACTGTCAGTTATTTCAAAACCTCAGTTTCACCTTCTATTCTTTTTTTTAATATATATATATATATATATATATTAAAGGGCATATATATATATATATATATATATATATATATATATATATATATATTAAAGGGCATATGCCCTTTAATATATATATATGCCCTTTAAATTGTGTTAACATTTCACGGTGAATGGAACTAAAGAAATGGTCTGAAATTGCCTGAAACAAAATTCAGTGTCTTGCTACATTAATGTGTCTTAAATTTGAAATTTAAAAATGTTATGGTTTGTTACTAAAGTGACATGTGAGAAAACCTCTAGCTTTCTAACATGTAAACTACATGGACAAGGCTCTGGAGTAGAGGTCATAGCATTATATCTTGTAGTGCATTTTATTGTTGTCCTATTAAATATTTTTTCATCTGAAACTTTGTCTTTTTCCTCTTTTTGGTCAAAAACTGAAAGTACCACTTATGACCATTTTTGGTTGAAATTTTTTGGTAGCTGAAATTTCGGTACCTTCCTCCGTGCACACGGTTATTCACCTTCACCAACAGCAGGAGGAACTGTGCCCTTTTGTGGTGGTGGGGTTGGGGGGGGGGGGGGTGTAATGCAAATTAAACATATATCAAAATAACAACAATAACTCTAAACTAAGGTAAGACACATACAAAGGAAACCCCCAACTGTGTCCAGATCAGTCTGTGCTTGTAGTGCAGCTCCGGATAAAACAAGGCCACTCAGACATCCAACACACATCAAGCAAAGCAGAGAGCATGATGCTAAATCTATATTCGATCTATTATGATGATAAATCTATCTATGCAGCAATTCCATTACTGACTCTCCACATAGACAGCTCTGCAGTCTGCTGAATTGTGTTGCCTCTGTTTGGTGCCAGATATCAACCATCTGCTTTAAATCAGCCCCCCCCACTCCACTCTCAGGCACAGAATCAGTACTTATTTCTCTCTCACCTGCTGTCTTGACAAAAATCACAGAGTGCGCAATTTTATAGGAATTCACATGCAAAACATGACAGTGAATAAAAATTTTAAAGTTATAGTTTGGTTAAAAAAAATAAAAATGATCAGCAAAGACATGTTGTGTGTCTAAAATTTACTCCTAGCAGTGGAGTTACAAAGCATATACCCCACCAATTAGCATCATGCAAACCACTTACCTAAATCACACTGTTGCCTCAAACGTTGTTGAGTTTTTAAATAAATTCAAATAGACTTGCTTATGTGGTTTTTGATGCTGCATGGCATGCTCTCTATAGAAACAGTAAAAGCATGCTGCATAGCTAAAAACAGTGGTAGCAGCCACCTTGAAGTCTGATTTTTACACCTACACACTTCTACACTTTTGTCCATTTTTATAAATAAAACATCTGTAATACAGTGTTAGTAACTGATCAGAAAGCCTATATCTGGAGTAAAACCACAATCATGTAAATTTCTTTTTTGCTTTTAAATTAGCACTTTAAGTCCATACAGAACTGCAGGGAAAAACTCTCTCTCATTCACATGTTTCAAATAAAGTCAACACTCAAAGACCGAAACTTTTCAGCCAAGCAGCGCTATGAAAAGACGCTAGACTTGATATCAGGTATTATATTACCATGACCATGCATTATTAATCTCACTGGTTTGGAATCTCCCTGGATTTCTACACCGAACAAAGCAAAAACAATAAAAGAGGCTTAAAGCCAATACCATGTTTCTGATTACATATGTAATACTCTAAATATTAAACTGCACACACAGAGCCAAGCAACGTTCCAGAGGAATACAAAGGGTTTAGTGCTTTCAACATGACTTTTTTTAACAAAATCAGTTAATATTGTGAAACAAAAACAAATAATGCAGCCCAAAACTTAAGTGGATACACATAACACGTTAACACACCCTTTTACTAAAGTCCTGGATAATTGTGGCTGCAGCTTTATAACAGCTAGAAAACAGTCACTACGTTAGCCTAGTTGGTAGCATCCTTAATCAACAGTTCATAGTGCTAAACAAAAGTTAACAAATGTATATTCAAAAACCACAGTAATTTATGAACACAAACTCCATGCACAATGATTATGTCAGAACACATCTGGCAAAATTGCATGGCAGACCACTACAAACTTAGAAAAATCAAAGGCCATTTTTAAATAAAAGGCTCTTTGTTTGTTAGGCAAGCATGGGGGTTGTGCCTGTTGTAAAAATACCACACAGAACACTGGTGGAAGGTAACTGAAAGGAAGTGAAAGACAACTGGCCTTCGCTTCCGCAAAAAAAAAGCTGTTTATTACAGGCAATCAGCATTTTTTAACCAACAAAGGCAGTACTCTGCTCTTAACTAGCCAAATTCCCCAATTTCCAGCAGTTGTTTTCACCCAAGCAAAAGAGAGAGAAGCAGGGCCCACTCCACTATCATGTGTCAATTTCAAAATGCAAACGATGCAGCAGCAGGGAAACCATTCATGAACGCTCTACTGAACAGCAAAACAAAAGGACAACCACCCAGCCATGACAGCCAAGTCTGACATTACTGCCCAGAGGAGTCTCCCTCCAGCTACAACACTAACTTACCTTTTTAAGGCTGTATCCAGCATGGAAAATGATGGGAGGTAGCAAGATGTTGAAGAACACCTCTGGGTCAAAGGTGACCTGTAAAACAAGAAACAGCATTTATTTGCAATTCAAAAATAGATTAAATGTATGTTTACATCAGCTACAAATTAGCTTAACAATGCAGACATACACATACTCATATAATTACATAAACTGGTCCCCTAAATCTTGCTGTACATTGTGCTGGACAGGGTGCCAGAGGTAGACAAAAACAAACCAAAAGAGGCTACCCTAGTTAAATAACAAAAAAAAAAAAAAAAAAAAAAGTGAACTGTGGACAAATATATATATATATATATATATATATATATATATATATATATATATATATATATATATATAAAAAATACATTTATAGATAACATGTCATACAAGGTCAGAAACCAAATGAGCAACACTGAGATTATCACAACTTGACATGGTTTGAGGCAAGCATGTGATTTAAGCATGCAGTTAGCACAACGATAATAAATGGGTTATCAGCTTTCACAACGTTTTAGCTTCATAAGCCTCAAAGCTCCAGTGTAAAATGAAAGGAGCAAACTTCAGACTCTAAACATGTCTTAGCAGAATAGCTACATTCTGTGGGGGGGTTTGTGAATGTGTGTGTACCTTACGAAGCATGTCGTTCTGCTCCACATTGTGTATTTCACGGGAGTTGATCTCACCCTTCAGTGTGTACTCAAAGAATTTGCCACTGACATTGAGTAGCAAGGTGCTGACCGGACCCTCTTTCAGAGAGCAGCTGGGGGGTGTTTTATTGTGGTAACTGGTGGAGGGGATACCATACCGCAGGATCACACCCACCAACAAACCTGTGGACAAAGAAAGATCAAGGTCAAAAACAGGCCCATCAACAGTTGTCAAATGACTGGAAAGCATCCCTGTGCTGAGATAAAACCACAGTTTCAGATTTAAACCCACCGAAAACAGGACGAGACAAGAATTAGAAGAGTTTTCTGCCTCAGAAATGTGAAGCCCCTTTGTGTCATGCTTAATTTTGGATAAAAAAAACAAACAAACAAAAAAACCCCAAGATTAGTCAAAGTCTAACGCTCATTAATACAGACATTAAGGGGCCTTTATCAGAGTGCTGTGCCAGATCTGTCAGGAAAACCAAATCAAAAGTTTGAAGTGTTACTGCTAATATTATTCCCCTTAACAAAATGAAAAATTGGTTTGAATACAGATTTTAAAACAAAGCAGATATGCTAACATTAGCACTCTGAAATTCCAATCTTATAACTAAGAGTGGAAGCAAGCAATTAAAAACAAAAATTCACAGATTCAAAGTCACTGAATCTAATTCAAATGCAGAAAGGCTGGGCCCAGCTAACGCAGTCAAGCTAACAAATAAACCGTGAGCAGTGAAGGTTTTAACTGTAATATTTCTCTCTTAGTTTCACTCTCTCTTTATACCAAGCTGTACTATTAGTTGTTTTCAGACGTGTCACACTTCAAGATTTAGGACCAAATTTTCTGGGACCAATAGAATTTTATTGCAAGCTGTCTTTGGCTACAAAGGCACTAAACTGGTCGCCATGGAGCACGTCACATTCCACACTGAAAGACTGTCGGTTTTAATAAACAAAACAATCAACGAATTCTTTCATCATCTGCAATTTTTGTCTGGAGCAGCATTATCATGATGAAAACTGTACAGCGTAAACCCGCCTTAAGGCCAACAAAGAGCACACTTTGAGGAGGACAGCAAGGGAAGTAGGGGCACCTTATATGTGTTTCCTACAATGGAGTTAACGAAGTTTAACTAGTTAATGTTAATGAAGTTCTAAACTAATGAAGTTTAGAACTTCAGACCAATAAATGTTTATGTACTGGCACTGTCATTTACAGTGCTCTTCACAAATACTGGCACCCCCGTTAAACACGAGCAAAACTGGCCGTGAAAAAAATTGGCTATTGCTTATCCTTTTGATCTTTTATTAAAAATATTTATATTAACTAATAACTGACAAATAGTAAAAGAAAAAAAAACTTCTCTTTCATGATAAGTGTATCTCAAATCTGTGTGTGCCACAACTGTTGGCACCCCTTCATTTAATACTTCCCTTTGCAATGATAACAGCTCCGAGTCTTCTCCTATAATGCTTAGTGAGACTGGAAAACACATAGAAAGAGAACCAACACCATTCCTGCCTACAGAATACCTTGAGACTCCAGGGTTCACACTTCAGCTCATCCTACAAGAGATTTAAGTGAGAGGACTCTGCAACAGCCATGACAAAACCTTGATTTTGTGGTCAGTGACCTATTGTTGTGTTGATTATTGGTGTTTGCTTTGGCTCAGTGTCCAGCTGGAAGATCCAACCATGGCCCAGTTTAAGTTTCCTGGCTGAGGCGGTCAGGTTTTGATTCAATATCTGCAGGTACGTGAGCCAACGATACCATGCATCCAAACAAACCGTCCAGGACCTTCGGATTAAAAAAAAAAACAAACAAAAAAAAAAAACCCCCACAGATCCACCACCATTCTTTTTCTCACCAATCTTTTGTTGCACATGACTGCTGTACTGTCTGGTCTTTCTCAATGATGGATAACTAAAGGAATTTCTCCTGTATGTCACCTAATTTCTACACCCTAATAAAACAAGAAAGTAATTTAAGTGTTCCTATTAACTCAGGTGAACTTTAAAATATAAAACATGAGTGGAAATATATTTCAGTTATTTTCACTCTTAAGAATCTCTAGGGATGTCAACAATTGGCACATATAGATTTGAGGAAAAATATCTCATGACAAGATTTAGGTTCAGATTTTTCTTCAATTGTACCTCAAGTAATGGTAGGATTCTTGTAAATATTTAAAAAAAAAAAAAAAGATCAAAAATGATCAATAAAGAATGCTTTTCACAGCCAATTTTGCTCATGTTTACCAGGTCTGCCAATATCTATGGAAGGTGCTATGCACGAAAAATATCTGGCATTAGCACATCATGGTAACCCTTTAATAGAACTTAGAAAGCTCATGAGGACTTCAGAAGGTAGATCATTTACCTATTAAAGTCCTAATTTACTATTTAGGAATTTAGCCTCATGCCTATTTAGATTCTCTGCTTCTTGAAAAATCATGCATATACACACACACACACACACACACACACACACACACACACACACACACTCAAATATATTAAAAACAAACCAGGAGAAATTTTACAAAAGTGAAATTAGAATTATCATACAAAGTGAGGGTCAAGTAAGAGACAAATTTAAAGAGTAATTATTCTGAACTTTTCCTTTAACCTTATAAAATATTGTGTACTTTAGCATTCAGAACTGTAAACAGAATCTCAGAATCTCACAGGAAATGCCATTTATGTCACCGTCTCCAACTTCACTGCACTGCTGGTGTGTATACAGCGCGCACACGAAAACACACAGCACCTTATCTCAGTGAGGGCACATTATGAGTGTATGCGCCCACTGTGTCAAACCAGTTGGAGAGCATTTCCATACTAATGTGCCGCTGCCATGTGGAGTCAGCAACACGAAGCCAAGCTCAGATTTTAATTCAGCACACATGCATGCTCACCAGCCATGCACAGCTTCATTTAAGGAAAAGTCACAACATTCACTGCAAATACAAATACATGCAACACAAATAATAGCATTAGTACTAAAGAAAGGGAAATGATGACCTTGGAAAGGATTATAATGAGAGTCATTGTTATTACAGCTGAAGTTCGCAGGGTTTCTAGCCTTGCAGAGTCCAGGCCTCAGAGAGATAGCTCACAGTCAGTAACTTCAGTAATCACCAGACTAAAGTCTGCCATATAACTGGATTAGCAGAGGTGTGTGTACGTGTACATTTTTGTGAGTATAGACTGAGCACAGTATAGAAAGATTATAGACTGGATTGTTCACATGGCTTAATCAAGTCTACAGAATGATATACATTCACTGTACATATACAAAGACACATATCCAAGCAGTTTTCTGACTATTCATCGTGAAATTTCACCATAATGTAAAAGGCAGCTGGTATTTTCAAATGATGCTACATGAAAAAATGCTAAAAATTAAGGTTTTGTTCCGACAACAACTAAATGTGCGCAAGCACACACAAAACGCACAAACAGTGCCCGTGCTGTGTACGTCAGGTCCTAGACTTAAATCAGCGTAGGGGGGCATTAGTAATTGGGTTAGAGCCCCAGCAGCACACTCTGAGCCAAGCAGGGGCAAGCACTGACCTTGGCCACAGCCTGCCTAGTATCCAGCTAATACAGCTTAGTGCTCTCACACAGGCCACTGCAGGAGGAAAACGCTCAGTCCACTAAGTCCACAGAACAGGAAAAACACCCGCCATACCAAAGTGCAGCTGGCTAATTTCAGCTGTGTGTGTGGCAGAGACGGCACAGTGATACAGATCAGAAAGTCCCTGTAAATCCTCCAAAACTCTCAGTGGGCTGACAGTCAATGCTAATGAATTCTAAAGGGGGAAAACACTAAACACACCCTGGTGGGGGAAGTAATGCAACTTAAAAGAGGTAGTTCGGTGAAAAATCTAAATTTACACAGTTTGCCCTTACCACAAATTTACAGTACAGTGCAAGTTAGAGACAAAACGGCTATTAAACACAAGTTATTAATTTTTCAGGATCAGCAAAAAGCTGAAAACAGAAACTTAACAAAATTTAACAGAAAATGGCAGACATCTTAATAATGAAATACAGTATTTCAATATTTAATGTTTTTACTCTTTGCATTACAGCTCCATCCTTTTTGCTTTCAGTTTTTCAAAGAAATCTGCAGGGATGTTTTTCCACACCTTTAAAGTTCAGTCTTAAAAGCTAGTTGCATATTCTGTTTCTCACAATACAAATAATCCTGAACACATTCAAATGATGCTGAGGTCTGAACTCTGGGGTGGTTAGTCCATTGTTCTGAAAACACCAGCAGCCTGTCTTTGATTTGCACAATTTCTACACATCCTTTCAAAGTGTTGAGTTGTTTTCTAACAGTGGAAGCATGGACAGAAACACCTGTGGATGTTTTCAGATCTAATGAAAGAGTGGAGCTTGACCCATCTCTCAAATATCAAAGCTTTATGTACAGTTTCTCTGACAGTTCTGGTCTACCGGGTATATCTTAATACACAATAATTCAAGGGGATTCTCTTTTATCTACTTGCCTCAGAAATCTCTCTTGAAAACTGAATAACTTAATACTTAATGGCCATTTTGATTTTTGAACGAAAATAAATGAAGAGCTCTGATCTCTGCTCAGTACTATAGTCGATCAGCTAAGAAGAGAGCTGTTTTAACACTCAATCTTAATAGCTTCTCAGTTCCATCAGGAATATCTGTAAAAACCCTGGAGTCACGATTGATCCTGATCTGTCCTTCATTGCACACATAAGCAATATTACTTGAAGAGCTTTCCTTAAGCTTTGAAATATCGTCAAGTTAAGATATGCTCTATCCATACAGGATGTGGAAAATGTAGTTCACAACTTTATTACCTTGAGGTTGAATTACTGTAATGACCTGCTGTCTGGATGTTCCAGCAAAAGCCTTTACAAATTTCAATTAGTCCAGAATGCTGCAGCCAGAGAGCTTAGAGCTTGGTTTTATCAACACTTCATGGGCTTATATCTTCGTAAGAACCATCATGCCTACTTGGATCTCAAGGTGCTGGCTCACTATTAGTACCTAGAAATAAAAAAAGCTTTGGCAGGGTGTAGAATTTTTTATTCAAAGCCCCTCAGCTTTGGAATAACCTTCCAGTCACTGTTCAGGACTCAAAGTAATTTTTTTTCCAGACTATGCTAAAAACACACTTGATTACTCAGGCATTTATTAACTAGTCTTTCCCTTGGATAAAAGGTGGAAGGCTCACAGAGATACAGTATTCTGGAAAACTAGGAATGTCAGTGCCATCATTCCAATGCTCTCACGTGCTCACTGAAGTTTGTTAAAGTTGGAATGCATCTCAGGGGGCCTTCACATCATTGCTATCTTCTCGCTCTCCCTTTTTAGTTATGCTGTAATAGGTAGGCCTGATGGAGTCAGTGCTCACACTCCATTAACACTATGTAACTGCCTCAGACCCAGATTTTCTGTGAAGTTGATTTCCAACCGTTCTAAAAAAGCGTTACATAAAGAAATAAAGCTTGTGTTAGTTTGATCCATTAGTTTACTTTTGCCCATTTATATAGATAACTACATGATATAAGGCCAGAAACCTCATATGCAAGTCTATTGGAGAGTTTCAACACCTTTATATAGTTTGAGGCAAATGTGTGATTTAGGCATGTAGTCTCCTTCTATTAATTCTAGCTACATTTTGTGGTAGTCCAAGACTACAGGCAAGGTTCAGACACCAAATATCTCTTGGAAAAACAACTATATTTTGGGGTAAAGGGAAAACTGTGAACATTTGATTTTTTTAAATCTTTTTTTGCTAAATATCTCTTTAAGACTGACACTATATAAAACTGACAAAGAAATTTATCATAACTGAGTACTTTTAGGTAAATCACAGATCCTGTACTGCTGCCATCTCCTTCACGTCTGACAATTCAGTTGCATCACAGGAAACCTTTTCAGCTTCAGTATTTGGACATTTAATGGTTGCGTCAGTTCTAAATGTATCTTTATCAAAAATGTATCTTCATCACAAACCTTTTAAATCGGACCGCGTTGCCCGAGTTAGTGAGTAATATAAGCTTTGCTGGCATTTTGCCATTTAAACATTTTTGATTACATGGAAAAAATAGAATGCATGCAATTGGCTTTCCGCAACACATGCTGTACTACTGTCTTTAAGACAACAGGAGAACAGCTGCGTCATTAAAAATAATCATTTGTTCATTTTTCACTGTATCAGACTTTTTCAAGTCTCTTCAAACCTCTACAAGTTGAACACTGTGACCTACTGTAACCCAAATTTGTTTCAGAAGTCACTCTAGATCAGAGGAAAAATAAAAGCATGTACAAATGCATAAGCATAAGGTTGCCTGATGTATGACCAGAGCACGCAGATGGATCACAGTTCAGAGTGATGAAACAGAAATGGGAAAAGACTGAAAACTAAGAATAGAACAAAAAAGCTTTAATGTGGATGGAGTCGCAGAATCTTTCTACACCATCAAATTCACATTAAATAAAAAGCAGTATAATCATGCGCAAACACAAAGCATTTTGCAATAACAGACATACAATAAGAATGAGACATCAATCATTCTTAATCTCATCAGGTTTTACCCAGTTTTAAACAAATTCGCACATCATCTAACTGGAAAGTGCAAGCACTATGCCTGTATCCTGTTAAAACGTGAACTCAGCATTCAGCACCATACGGGACACAACCCGCAGCAGTTACCACACCACCAGCAGAAACATTTTTAGAAACTCAAGCTATCTGTGTACAGCTCGTGTGTGTTTGCCTTGACTAGCTGATATGGACTATTTAAAAGGTTTACAGAGTGATATAAAAGACTGGGCATAAGCACTATTCCCCTTAGACCTGAACAGTAAAGCGCTAAAGAATAAACAGTTCATACAACACAAACACACCCCCACAAACTAGATCCATATGTATGTATGTAAGCATGAACAGTGGAGCCACACTAAAAAACTGAGATTCTTTCATATAAAGCTAGAAATAACCAAAAAAGATAAAATTTCTCATTCAAAGATTTAACAAATAAAAGTTATGGACATTACAAATTTCTAGGTCACTTGAAATTTAAGCAAATTTGTAAAATGGAACAAGTTGAAGCTTTACATATAAAAAAGCAGGTGTCCAGACAACTCTTAGGTGGATCTGATCTCCTCATCAGAAGCTTTTGCACAAACATGTGGAGCCCAAGCCAATCTGAGTCTATTCTGTCATTGGAGCAAATTTACTAAGAAATTGTATACATCAAAGATTTCAGAGATTCTACATACTCAAATTGTTATTTAAAAATAGTTTCAATTAAGAAAAAAAATGCAAAATAGAAGTTTTATTACTGGTGGACCCCATTGTATGTGTGGATATAGGAACGTATGTATAACAAAGGAAAATCAACAGTTTCAGTCAATGCTGATCTATATCTGCTCTTTTGAATTTGTTCAAACCTGGTATGAATTTGTTCGACACAAGAGGTCCAACAATACAAAGCCTTCTTCCTCTATCTACTACATTGTGACCAAAGAGTAAATCGGATTCAGATAAGCAAATTTGAGGACGCAAGTATTAAACAACAGGGATTTCCCCCAAGTGTTTGGGATATTAAGAACAATAAACAATATTTCTGCTACTTATCTGTTAAGCTCAAGTCAAAAACATTACCTCCTCAAGTGATAATAGTTTAGCAAAACATGGAAGTCAGAGGTCTGATCTAAAGCCATCTGTATACTAGTTTCATCTCTCAGAGAGCAGAAATGTTTACATAGTGACTGCTAGTCTGCTGTCTAGTACACTTCTCACAACATCTTGATGGATTTATCCGTGGCATCTCCATAAATAACAGACGAGGGTTCTCATACGGTCATTCACTTATTATTCTTTCTGCTTAGCTTGTTTCCCCTCCCCAGCACATCCCTGGGAATCTCTAGATATCTGCAATGGCAGAGAAATACACAAACCTGTAGACTGACACTCACATTTATTAAATACACCTAAACTTGGGCAACTTCTCCTGGGAAAGTCAATACTGACCCACAGAAGTATCAAGACTAAGTCTTAAAGCAGCTCCATACCATTCAGAGATTCATCAACAACATATTGTAGAAGTATGAAGCTTACAGCCCACAATCATCCAGCAACATCAGCTCTTCTCCTCTCCTCCTGTCTCCTGTGCACACGCGAAATGATGCTGATGGAGCATTACCCTTGCTGAGGACCTTCGTTATTAACTTGTCCAAATTACAGAGCTCTGCTGAACAAGCTGCTCTACTACACACATCAGTGACCCCCAGCTAAAGTTTTCCTCTGTTGAGGTTGTATTAAACTGCACTGCTTCCATACATGAAAGGATAGTCTGACAACAGTGTGCCAATCAGACTGTTACTGACAAAAATTGAAATGTAGCAGTACGATTCTATGATGCTGCAATAAGCCTTTCACCAGCTGTATTTCCAAGATACAATAATGGCTTTTTTGGATTATACCATGATTCACCAAAACAGTCACATAAATACTTACACTGGAACTGTGATGCTCAGAGCACAAGATAAAAGCCCTGAATGGGTAGAGTGCTCACTAATGCACTCTGCACTATAAGCAGTGCAAATGCTTATATTGTGGTGATGAATTACAAACAATATATAGTACAGCCCTAGCCTAAAATCAGTATTACAAGTAAATAGAAAGTCTCTTCAGGAAAGTGCTGTTTTGCTCTTTAGGTACAAAATGCAGCAGCAACAGTGGCAATCACTCCTGTTACTTTAAACTGAGCAGAATCTAGTTCATGTAGTTCATCAATTTCATGATTCCAAACAGAGAACATGGGCATGACATTTAACCTGAAACGAATGCTGTATTACCATCACCACAACTTTCAAACACTATCACACTAGGGGTGGGCAATATGACGATTATATTGTTATGTTGCAATACGCTTTCCTGTGTATATTGTGGATATTAAGGAACACTGATTAGCTTCATGTTTTATTACAAAGTAAAGATAATTAGGCCTGGTTTTAATTGGATTTGTAGCATTGTAGGTTGTAAACCACTGAATAAAACTAATTTTAGCTGTAGGTGTAACACTTATTATTAGGTGTCACTATTATTATTATTATTATTATTATTATTATTACTACTACTACTACATAATTTTTTGTATAAAAGGGGAATGCCTTGTATTTTTCAAAATTTTTGCATAGTTCTGTTGTTGCAAAGTCATTCAAAGTGCTTTGATATGAAAAGGGTCATTGTAGAGAAACTTATAGTCTCAGATTTCATTATATTGGTGGTCCAGAGAACCAGCGGTCGACATGTCTACAACACAAATATAGATGTTTTATTTATTGTTCAAAACCACCAGTGAACCAACACATGACATCTGACTTTTTATATGGAATGATGGTAAAATGAAATATGAAAATATGAAAAATGATTTCCTTTGTGAATTATATTGTGCGCATTCTAGATTCAGTCACCAGGGCCATTTGGGAGTTTCTGCATTAGAGCTGTGATTCTCATTCTCAAACAAGGGGAAATCTCAAGCACAGGGCAGCTTATGCTCCAACAAACCAGATTCAGTTCATGAAGGGCACTGTAAGTACATGATTAATTTATAGCTGGGAAAACAAATTTCCTGAGTGTGGGACATACCGAATTGTGTACTTTCTCCCCTTAACATACAGTACATTGCCAAAAGTATTCACTCACCCATCCAAATCATTGAATTCAGGTATTCCAATCACTTCCATGGCCACAGGTGTATTAAACCAAGCACCTAGGCCTGCAGTCTGCTTCTACAGACATTAGTGAAAGAATGGGTCGCTCTCAGCCCAGTGAATTCCAGCATTGTACCATGACCGGATGCTACCTGTGCAATAAATCCATGAAATCATGACATTTCCTCGCTGCTAGATATTCCATAGTCAATTGCCAGTGGTATTATAACAAAGTGGAAGCCATTGGGAATGACAGTAGCTCAGCCAAGAAGTGCTAGGCCACGTAAAATGACGGAGCAGGGTCAGTGAATACTGAGGAGTGTAGTGCACAGAGGTCGCCAACTTTCTGCAGAGTCAATAACTACAGACCTCCACACTTCATGTGGCCTTCAGATTAGATCAAGAACAGCGTAGAGAGCTTCATGGAACGGGTTTCCATCGCTGAGCAGCTACATCCAAGCCTTGCATCACCATGTGCAATGCAAAGCGTCAAATGCAGTGGTGTAAAGTGCCGCCACTGGACTCTAGAGCAGTGGAGATGTGTTCTCTGGAGTGACTAATCATGTTTCTCTGTCTGGCAATCTGATGGACAAGTCTGGGTTTGGCGGTTGCCAGGAGAACGGGTACTTGTCTGACTGCAGTGTGCCAAGTGTAAAGTGTGGTGGAGGGGAGATTATAGCGTGAGGTTGTTTATCAGGAGTTTGGCTCGGCCCCTTAGTTCCAGTCAAAGGAGCTCTTAAGCAGACCAAGAGATTTGACAATTTCATGCTCCCAACTTTGTGGTAGAGTTTTGGAGACAGCCCCTTCCTGTTCCAACATGACTGTGCACCAGTGCACAAAGGAAGGTCCATAAAGACATTGGTGAACTAGTTTGGCATGGAAGAACTTGAATGGCCTGCAGAGAGTCATGACCTCAACCCCACAGAACATCTTTGGGATTAATCAGTGGAGATTCCAAGCCAGGCCTTCTCATCCAACATCAGTGTCATAAACATACTCCTAAACCTTGTGGAAAGCCTTGCCAGAAAAGTTTAAGCTTTTATAGCTGCAAAGGGTGGGGCCGACATCATGTTAAACCCTATGGGTTAAGAATGGGTTGTCACTCGAGTTCAGATGCATGTGAAGGCAGATGAGCGAATACTTTTGGAAATAATGTATTTACTGTAAGTGAAGAAAGAACAAGTTCCTTGTTGAAGTGGACAATTTTGTTGTCATTTTGTTTAATAATTTTTCAATAATTTCATGACCAAGGTTAAGAATATGGGCCAGTATAGGGTCATTAAAATATCAAGGTGACAAAAAAACTTCACAATCCATTCAGCTTTATCATCATCATCACCACCCACTCAGCTTTAGATGGTGCTGTAGCCTATCCCAATGTTCACTGGACAGAAGGCCAAAAACGTCCTGGACAGGTCACCAGCTCATCGCAGTGCAGACACACAGACATATACATTCACACATTCACACCTAGAGGCAGTTTAGTATCTCCAATTGGCTGCACGTCTTTGGACTGTGGGAGGAAGGAAACCCACACAGACATTGGGAGAACATACTCCACACAGAAAGAACCCTGGTCAGAAAATCAAACTCAGGGCCTTCTTGCTCTGAGGCAACAACCTCATACGGACGCTAAAATACAAAGAATACTCACAGGATTTTACCTTTACCTTTAACCAAATGCCAAGGAATGCCTTTTGCAGAAGCTACAATAAATGTCTATATCCATGGCAAACAGGGTAAGATTTCTCTAAAACTGAGGTGACAATTAAACTTCATTTAACCTTTCCTTACACATTTCACGACCGAGTGCCTGCCTTGGTGAGTTACATTTCAACTCAAGTCAGTCTCCTAGAAATGGATTATGCTTAG
The DNA here is from genome assembly GCF_015220715.1 of Pygocentrus nattereri. Lineage (NCBI taxonomy): Eukaryota > Metazoa > Chordata > Actinopteri > Characiformes > Serrasalmidae > Pygocentrus > Pygocentrus nattereri. The sequence goes on from NC_051236.1 coordinate 20,255,465, forward strand.
TTTTGGGACGAACTCACAGTGCCAGTGTTAATTTACTGTTGACAACACTTCTGCAGTCTAGGCTTGGACTTAATGTATTTCTGGGAAACCAACCAGCCCCACTCTATTGGAGTCTTACCAAGTAAGAGAACAGCTGCTTAGAGGCAGGCATAATTTGCTTTTGTGCCACGCAAATCCACACAGATTTATTTCCTGCGCAAAGCCTGTGTAAAAAGAAATGAGTAATGGTGATACCTTTCGGGTCACTGCCCATGCTAAAGCACTGAAAGGGACGAAGTTACACTGCAAGCTCCATAATGGCACATTCTAGAAATCAGCTGGGCCCTAATGTTACCACCAGGCACATCACCAGAAAGTGTCAAACCACCAACGTCTGCAGAAACGTCAAACCCCCACAGACACGTTACGCCTAGTAAAACACACAAAGGTACAAAGCCGTGTTTTAATTTACTCGTTTTTCGTGCCATGTCATCTGAAGCATCGTCCGAACTGTCGTTGAGACAGGAGCACGTAGCGGCTAGCAGGCTAAGCTGCCTCATTCATCCGAGCACTTAAGGGGGGTTTACATGCTGTGTGATGCGTTCCAGCCTCGTTTCTCACCGTATATCATCGCCAGGCCAGTTTCGTGGAGGAAGCGAACTCTCCTGTGCTTGAAGAGCCATATTGTTAAAATGGTGAGCGTCAGCAGCAGGATAAATGTGAGTAAACTGACGCTGTCCTGACGGTGACTCTCCTCAGCCTCCTTCTCCGTCGCCAGTTCCTCCATACCGCCGCCACCGCCTCCGTCCTCCGCGCTCACCCAAGCCGCCTGGATCAGCACGACGGCCAGAGCCGGGAGCACCGAGCGGCACTGCGGGGCACATTTCCACCTCTTCGGCGACACGGCTGCCTCCATGATGCAGGATGCTAGTGGCGGCCAGACCGTACTGTCTCTGCTCCGTGTTGGTGGTGGTGGTGGTGGTGACACGTAAAGGTAGCGCCAAGGAAAACGACTCAGTCCGCAGCTCAACCTTTTAAAGCCACATGGCGCCGTTTGAGTGGAGCCAACGCTCATTGGGCCTGTAGGGGGCGCTGATACACAACTCAACACACGAACAATTTATAAGATAAGATACTACAATTTACAAGATATATACATTTATAAGATATATACTACATACACGTTTTCACTCACCCATCCAAATAATTGAATTCAGGTGCTTCAATCACTTCCATGGTCACAGGTTTATAAAACCAAACACCTAGGCATGCAGACTGCTTCTACAGACATTTGGTTCGCTCTCAGGAGCTCAGTGAATTCCAGCATGGTACCATGAGTCATGAAATTTCCTCTTTACTAAATATTCACTGTCAGTGGTATTACAACAAAGTGGAAGCCACTGGGAATGACAGCAATTCAGCCAAGAAGTGCTAGGCTACGTAAAATGACAGAGCGGGGTCAGTGGATGCTAAGGCGTATAGTGCACAGAGGTCATAAACTTTCTGCAGAGTCAATCACTACAGACCTCCAAACTTCATGTGTCCTTCAGATTAGCCCAAGAGCAGTGTGTAGAAAGCTTCATGGAATAAGTTTCCAAGGCCGAGCAGCTGCATCCAAGCCTTACATCACCGAGCGCAATGCAAAGCATTGAATGCAGTGGTGTAAAACTCACTGCCACTGGACTCTAGAGCAGTGGAGACGTGTTCTCTAGAGTGACAAATCATGCTTCTCCATCTTGCAATCCGATGGATGACTCTGGATTTGGTGGTTGCCAGGAGACTGATACTTGACTGACTGCATTGTGCCAAGTGTAAAATTTGGAGGAGGGGGGATTATGGTGTGGGGTTGTTTTTTAGGAGATGGGCTCAGCTCCTGGAAGAATGGTCAAAAATTCCCATAAACGCACTCCTAAATCTTGTGGAACGCACTCCTAAACCTTGTGGAAGAGTTGAAGCTATTATAGCTGCGACATCAAATTAAACCGTATGGATTAAGAATGAGACGTCACTCAAGTTCATATGCATGTGAAGGCCGATGAGCGAATACTTTTGGCAATGTATGTAGTGAGAGTGTGTGTGTGTGTGTGTATATATATATATATATATATATATATATATATATATATATATATATACACACATACATACATACATACATACATTATATAATAACATTTTAAAAAAAAAACTACTTAAATACTAACAACTATTGTTGGAATTTTATTAATTTAATTAATTAAATTCCCCAGATCTGCAGTGGAACTTTAGTACAGTGAATACATGCCTAGATCTAATAAGAACTGAGGGATGTTTGGCTCTGTTCTTTTGTTGAGATTCTTAAAGTTCAGAAGTCAGATGTCTGATCAGTCACAGCACTGTACAGATGCCGTCTCCAATGTACCATAAGGGCATTAAACACAAAAAAAAGTAAGAAAATATTAATGACTAAAATGTAACTGAATAAAAGTGGAGCACCTTCCATACATGAGTAGAAGTTAAAGTATTGTCATTTCAAAATACTCCAGAATGTATAAATACACCTACAAATACTACCTACCCCTGTTAACATGAGGTTACTATGATCTTTGCTAATATTCATAGTTGCATATTCATACCTACTAACAGTGAAGGGAAACGATTATTCACACACTTTTGTTTTTGTTATTTAATATACTTCCAATGCAAATATCCACTTCAGAGACAATAGAAGAACCCTTTTTAAAAAAGGTTCTATATAAAACCATATAACACACAATCTCCATCAATCAGAAGAGCACTATAACAATGCAAAGAACACTTTAATTATGCAAAGGGTTCTTTGAGTGTTCATGGTTCTATTTAGAGAACCATTTTCTTTACTAAAGAACCCATGAAGAAACACATTCCAGTTTAACAGAACCTACCCATCGAAGCAACTTTTTTGTCTGCAGGAGCTTTAGACTTTTTTTTTCTCTCAGTAATATGAAATCTAACTAAGAACCCCATGGATGAACTGTCACACTGACGAGAACAAACAGGACGTTCATATTTCCTCTGCATGTTACCCAGCTTCCTTTGCTGTTCATGAAATGAGAAAGTCATCAGTTTTCAGGCTCAAAAATGTTCTCTGCTGCTGAATCCTTAATTTCCAAGGGTGGCCTTCTAAACTGTAGCTTCACAATTTCCTGTTTAGAGGTTAAGCTGCACTCCACCAGTCTTTCCTTACAGCTTAACACAGATTGCTCTGCTCTTTTAAAGTGTTGAGACTCTTTTCTTTACAGTTCTCCCAGACCTGATATCGTGGGTGAAGATTTTGTCAGTCCAGATGTAGCATTTAACCAACAAGGGGACACTGGGGAATAGGTTAGTTTCTGTTTGAGTTGGTACATATGTCATGCGCTAATTCACATATAAGGGAAACAACAAAACAGGGACTTTTATTCATCTTATGCAGTAATGGGTCTGTATGGTTAACCATAATAATCCCACTTCTGTTTTCTCAGCTCTAAAAGCGTGTACTCATCATCATCACTGCTTTTTTGCTTTTGCCCACAGGTGGGACAGTTATTTCAAACTAAAGCTACTAGGTGTTTAAATGCTCAAAGACTGTGTTATAAAGTTACCGGTAGAGAGGGCAGCCAAAATACTGAGATTCTTACATTCATTTTAGGACAAAATCCTGCCCATCTAGATCTTCACTTGGATGTAAGTAAAACTTCAGAATGTGAAAACTGAAGTCACCTCTGCCTCAGTGATACAGTGTGCTTTAGTTCAATCGCTGAACTGACTGAGTGAAGTAGCGCCACCATGTGGGGTCACCCTGTGGTTGAAACAGCTGGGTTTTTGGTGTAACACGTTTGTCCAAATAATAAGACAAAAGCATCTCTTTGTTGATTTTTAGTTTTCTACCGTATTTGAACACATCAACTGTCCTTTATGTTGTGCAAGAAGTTCATGATTGAATGAAGTAATAGAAATGCTCCAAAAACCCTTTCGTACATTAACTGACATCAAAAGCAAAGACACGTTTGCCTTCTCCTGTAAAGTTAGTATTTTGGAGATTTTTGGGCAGTAATATGCAAACAGCTATTGTCTCTCATCAGCATGAGAAAATCTGACCATTAGCCATATTTTATCTACAGTTATATGCAGTACCAAATTCCATAGTGACTACAAAGCAGCCAATGGTGATAGCACACAAAGCTGTAGCTGAAAAGCTAAAAACCTAAAGGTGGAGTCCTTGTCTGCTCTTCAAAGCGTTAAAATTGTAATCTCATATCCCAGTTTGTTCACGCTTGTGTATGGAAAAGACATTTTTACAAAGATAAAATGTACCTTGAATGCACATTTAACATGAACTTGTTGGTTTGCTTCAAAGCATTCAAATATGTAAGGTTGTAAACAAATAATGCACTTTTCCTTCATTTGACTATTGGTAGCTGTAGGTCACTGTTGACCACAGTAGGCCTCTTAAGTTTCAGAGAGGCGATACAAACAGGAAGCAGTCTATTATTAGAAAAGCAGCAATGGACTAGTAGCTTATGCTGTTGGCTCGGCAGCAGGGTACTTTAATTTGTCACCTAGCTGTTGCTTAGTCCTAGAGTGTGGTAGATTATAATCCTACAGTAGCCCACCTGCACCCGGCAAAGAATATGACAGCAGATCTTATAGCACATGCTTTTTTTGGTCATACACAGCACACAATACATGTTCATAGATCACAAGATCACACAAATTAAGGATTTTATTAACACACAAATTGACAATTAAAGATTTCTGCAACATATAAAGAAGAAGAAACTGTCCGTTTTTAATGTAATAAAAGTTTAAGTATATAGAGTATACAACTTCGCTGTTCTAGCAGAGGGAGCAAGAGCAACAGTGGCCTTAAACTAATTTAAAGGCTCTTGTGCCAGAGTCTTCACTCCTAAAACAGATGTGTTAAAAAAACATTGCATTCTGTCTCTAACTAGACACATCAGTGCGTTCCGCTGGAGACAGACGCGTTTTGTGTCACTTTTAACACAGAATGTGTTAAATCCGAAAGCAGCGTGACCTAAAACATGTGACGTTTAGAACTGACTAACAGATTTCTCAAAATGTAGTGGTGGAAAAAGTAAGATATTAGACTTTGAAATGTAGTGGAGTGAAAGTAAAAAGTCGCCCAAAATGGAAATACTTAAGTAAAGTACAGATACACGAAAAAACTACTTAAAATAATGAATTACATTTACTTAGTTACTGTCCACCACTGGACACAAGTTAGAGTGCTGTTATTTAACATATCCCTTTTTAGAGTGTCCAAGAAAGTCCCAACAGGAGTTTTTGTGCTTTGTGCTAGAGTACTAGTTAGCACCGGCCCAGTGCCGGACAGGAGAAGTATAGTCTGGAACAGTACTACATACTTTTATAAGAATCTCACAGTGTTACTCTACAACAAGATTCAACCCAAGGGTTACATATTATTACAGCCATACGCAGAAGTTTCAAATGACCTGCTGTGTTGATTTTCTAACTGAAGATACACTAACACATCCATTACAGGGAACAGACTTAAATATATCTATCTATCTATCTATCTATCTATCTATCTATCTATCTATCTATATATATATATATATATATATATATATATATATATGCAAGTTTTAATGCATGGTTTAACATGCCGAAAAAAATCAAAGCCACAATTTATGTTCCCCATGCCAGTAAGTTGAATTCAGATAATACACAGTTGCAGTGCATTAAAATGTGAGATTGAAATCAACAAACTGTCACTTGACCAGGGGTGCACAAACTTTGCATATGACTGTATGTGACTCTACTACAGAAATATTACATATAGGTGCAAATACCATAGATTATGTCAGATGGGCTGTTTAATAGCAGTGGAAGGTACAGAAGATGCAGATACACGTCAGAAAATAACAGAAATAAAACTATAAGCTAGAGTAACAGCTACTAGTCTACGGGGTTTTCTACTGAGGCTCTCCGTTCATACCTACTGCAGCTAGTGATGGTCAAATGAAGACTGCTGCAGGGAGAACGAGGCGCGGTAACTACGCAACGCGTGATGTCATACGACGCATTCCAATCCTTTCGTGCTAAACCTGTGAGCCCTCGTGTGCTTTTACACTGCATTAAGCACGTCACCGGAGTGCGGACCTGAACGCCTGCTTTAGTGCTCTGGGCGAGGATTGGGACGGAGCCGAGGAGCAGAGCCCTTGAGAGCGGAGTCCTGAGTAACGCAGCGCTGTGTTGATTGGCTTCTTGTGGGTGGAAGGAAACGGGAAACTAGTCTTGTATCGGTTTGCGTAATGTGTACTGGTTTGGTACAGAGCGAGTGTAGCTGAGTGAAGACAGATTTCCCCTGTTCCCGGTTGCATTCGGCGGCTTTTCTTGTCTGACCGAGCGCCTCCGGCGTCGCTTTGACAGGTAATACTCGAAAATGGGGTGTTTTTTCTCCAAGAAATCCCGGAGAAAATCTCCTGACAAGGAGCTCAGCCTGACCGCTGCGGGGAAGGACGCTACGGGCAATAACGTGTCCGAAAGCACCTCGCCGAGCGGCACCGACCAGGCAGCACCGAAGCAATACAGCTGGGACAAGCGGGAGAAGGTAAGGCGCCTGCTGACCAAGACACAGAGGCTTAGCTCAGTCTGTTAGCTTCGAAAACTTAGCATGAGTCTTAAACAAACGGCTAATAACAACATGAGCGTTGGGAAGGGAAGCGGGTGGGTCCGTAGTCTAACGACGTTACCGCATGTAACACGGGAGTCCCCGTCTGGCCGCCTGTGTCAGTATATCAGTGACATTATCATCTTATTTGCAAGCTCTTAATATGCGTTTAAACCGTCGTCACTGCTCTACTTTCAGTTCGTTATCAGTCTCCTCGCCAGCCTGAGTCTGAGCTAACGTTGTAAGGTTGCGAGTTTCGGAACGTTTCCATGAAGCTGTCGACATACTGTGTTTTTTACCCAGGAGTGTGAAATTATAGACAGGGCGTCTTATCGGCTTAAAGGCAGCGTGTAACTTGTTCGTGTGGCAGGTCTCCAGTTAGCTGTGTGCGGATTAGTATATAAACAACAGCAGCCAGGTCATGGAGGTCCGCTTCCTTACAATAGAACTGAGCCTGGCCAGGGTTATAAAGTTGTGCAGGTAGGAGAGCTGCGTCTGATTGTATGTGGTGCACGGTGTGGTTTTAAGTGGCAATACAAACGAGAACAGAAAGGAAATGCTTCAAGTCATCAGTGCAGGTGGACCACAGGACTGGAACTGGTTTAAGAAGTTGAAAAGACACCAGAACAATACGTGAGACTGACTGATAGATCTTGCCTGAGTGTGGGGGAGCTGCAGGTTTTGTAGCACTCTTACCAAACTTCCAAGATTCACCTTGTAAAACCAGAAACGTGAGATTAGAAAGAAAGCCACCTTAAATCAGAATGCCCAGTAATTGAAGGTGCAGTTTTGGTCAGCTGTGTTCAGTTTGACAACATTTTACATTACATCCGTTTACTTTTATTTAGTTTTCATGTGGCTTGTTTATTTATTATATCTTTTTGTAGCAGTACCACATTGCAAATGATGTTTTTGGTTCCAGGTCCATGAGAAATACAGATTTTAATAAAAGAATGAATGAACCAACATTGGTAACTGTCTCTTGTCTCGCAGGTTGATCCCAAAGACTTTATGTTGACTGGTATCAAGGATGCCACAGTAGGACGTTTGCCAGGAAAACTCAATGGGCAGCAGTTTGTTATTCAAGAGTGTGAGAACTGCAACATCTTTGTGCTTGACCATTCAGCAACGGTGACCATTGACGACTGTGTGAACTGTCGCATAGTGCTTGGACCAGTCAAAGGCAGCGTGTTCTTCCGAGACTGCAAAGACATTAAGTGTGTGGTGGCCTGTCAGCAGTTCCGGACAAGGGACTGCAAGAAAATGGACGTCTTTTTGTGTTGTGCCACTCAGCCCATTATCGAATCGTCCACCAGCATGAAGTTCGGCTGCTTCCAGTACTATTATCCTGAACTGGCCTTTCACTTCAAGGATGCAGGTCTAAGCATCTTCAACAACAATTGGAGCAACATACACGATTTCACGCCTGTCTCTGGAGAAACCAATTGGAGTCTACTGCCAGAGGATGCTGTGGTGTTGGAGTATGTGCCTCTTCCTGACTCTGAGTCGGAGTTCAAGTCTGTACGTATCTCTACCGATGTGAACCGGAGTATTGTGCCCTTGACCAAAGGAGGGAGGCGCAAGGAGAGCGAAGAGTCCTGCCTGTTTGTGTTCTTTGCTGGAGACTACACCACAGCCAATGCTCGCAAGCTCATTGATGAGGTAAGAGGAAATTCACTGAGGGATGCAGTGTGAATTTTCATAGTATGACTCGTAAGTCTTCGTAAGTTTAGCAGTTAAAAAATAAGTGAATTTGAAAAGTAAAACTTTTATCTTTCTCTGTGGCACTTCCTTAAACATTTTGTAATGAAAATTAAACAAAAAGGCTGATGTAGCATTTTTTAGACTGATTAAAAATGCCACGGAAGGCTAAAGTTACCAACCACATTGGGAACTGAAATCAGTTTCCTCTTAATACTCCACCCTAGAAGTTATTTTAAAAAGCAGAAGTGGCCTACTTCTGATCTAGTCACATTTGTTGGACTTTACCACAAATATTTTTTTCAGAAAGAACATTTTGTTTGATATTTGGCATTTATAGCAGAGAGGTAAACGGCTATGAGACATTTTGCTATGACTAGATTATTACAGGAACAGGAAGTTTAGTAACAGAATTTGCCTAAATATGGATTACAGAAGCATTTCCATTTATTAAAACTTATTATTAATGAGCCACAGTATTTAAATGTGAAACTAGTAATGCAGTATAGATAACAGAAATTAAGCATTCATAATATTATTATATAATAGATTATATGCAGTTAATAATCTAAATTATAAAAAAGTTTATATGAATGATTCATTCTGATTTCAGTATTGTTCTATGATAGTTAAATATATTGAAATTATACAATAAATTACAAATGATTTCAAATTATTATTGAGCATATTATCACTCATTGAACAAAGTTGATTAACATTTTTGAAGCTATTTGGACCACAAACTGTTGAAGCATTAGTGTTTTGTCAGGGGTGTAGTAGTTTTGTCTCAGCACATAAGACGGTCCTCCCCTTTCTTGAATTATGCTTCTGTCTGTGGCCTTATGTTAACGGTTGCCATAGAAACATGAAACCAAACAAGTCTCAAGGCGGTTACTACAGAGAGCCACAGTAATTGTGTGATAGAAAAAGACTCTTGGTAAACCACTTGTTGTTGTTGTACTATGTATCTGGATGCATTTCTATACATTTTATTATACATTATTTTTCCATATATCATAATATATGACCCCAGTATTGTGCCCATCTGCAGGCAGCTGCCAAAGGTTTTATACTCATCCAAACCAAAGAGGTCTCCATGCGACCTGAAGATGTGAACAGAGTGTTCCAGAACAATGCAGAGGGTCTCGTTGAGTGGACTGCAAAAGGTGAGACCATTTAAAGAGACCCTCCAGTGAACACAATGTCATATGTTAGTATACTATTATATGTGCCAAATATTATCAGCAGAGCCTTTTGCTACATACTTCTAGTGTAAAATTGTTTACCTCAGAAAAACTGTTGGCTTGGCTGTCCCTGTCTGCCTGTCACTGTTACCCCCCCTACCCCTTGCCCCCCAACCTTCGGATCAAATCCATCTGTATTCCCATGTAGAGATGTGCCTGTGTGCTTCTTCTGCTACATGTATGGAAAATAACTGTCTATACAAAATACTGTTTGTGTAAAAGTTTACAAAGCATATCTTCGCATAATTAGCAACAAAGCTAAGAAATTATAAGTAATAAACGTACACAAGTGGTACCGCGAAAGATTTTTGCGTAGGGGGACTGCCATATAAAAAACAAGGACTGTGATGTGTGCAATATGAAAAAAGGAAAGAAAAAAATGCAGCTTTCATACACCACCAGCAAACCACCTGAGCTTGTCAATAGTGCACACAGGAAAAAGGAGCTCTAAATATGGACTGTAGGATGCTACTTACGGGGATCCTCTTGCAGAATATTTCTTGAGTAATATGTTTCAGTACAGCTAATCAAATGCATGCCTGCTCAAACTGGAGAACGTAAACATGCTTTCTGGTCAGAATCTTTGTTCTACATCAGAGCCTGACTTTGTTCTTTCTGTTTTTGGTATGGTGTGTTTATAACCTAGAAATCACATTGTTTAATTAATAAAAAGGTTAAAGCTTGACCATGTGAAGAAGGCTAAATGTTACACTTTGTGTAGCTATGTGTTGCCTCTGTTTTTAAAAACTGATGTAACCACAACAAACATCTTTTAACAAACATCTGTTCCTATTTCATGAGGGAATGCTGTAGAACAGCCTTGCATGAAAGCATGAAAAACTACCTTGTGCTGCTACAGAATGTTCTAAACTCAGACAACATGTCAGAGCTATTTCAGGACCTACACTAAACATGAAAAGAAAACTGATCATGAAACAAATAAGTGTGCTTCTTAACAGCATGAATTCAGACATTTAAATGGTCCAGCTTGATTGACAGTCACAATAACGAATACTACTATGAGTCAGCCCAAGCATAGGGTGTATTCTTTCAACTTATTTGATTTTTCTATAGACTTGTGAAAGCATACATTTTTGTCTGGTTGTACATCTTGTGCTGGAGGTTTAAAATAAAATTAAGACCTTTTGGAAATATCACCTATTTTGAGTCACATTGTGCAACTAAAGCAAAGGAAGTTGAGGTTTAAGTACATAGTCAGACATCATCTCTTATTTCGAACCGTTAACCCTTAAGACCAAAAACAGAAAAGAGGGTCCACTACAACTGTGCAGATTGTGCTGATGGTACTGTTTATACACGCACACATGCGCACACTATATGGGCAGAAGTATTGGGACACACCCCATAATCATTGAATTCCAGGGTTTTTCATTCTGTCCTATTCCCACAGGTGAATAAAATCAAGCAACCAGCCATGCAACCTGCATTTACAGACATTTGTGAAAGAATGGGCCATTCTAAAGAGCTCACTGAATTTGAGCATGGTACTGTAATAGGATGCTCCCATTGCAGCATACACTTCAGTTCGAGTTTCTTCATCAGTTCGAGAAAAGTTGTGCATCCTAGATGTTCTGTGGAAGCATTTAGTTACCACACCAACTGGGCCATAAAGTGTCAGACCACATAAAGTTACAGAGCGGGGTCGCCAAGTGCTGAGACACATATTGCATTAAAGTCTGTAACACTCTGCTGACTCAATAACTGCCGCAGGGTTAGAAACCTCCTCTGGCATTAACATCAGCACAAAAACTGCTCTGGGTTCAGGGCATGGGTTTCTGGAAAGGGAAAATGACATATCTGAATACCCCAGCAAGTAATAGGTGAGGGGGCCCATCTTTTAGGCGATGTCTGGAACATGGCCACCATCTTGGATCAGGGTCAAGTTTTTCCAATGGGAAGGTCTTGTAGCATATCAAAGAAGACCAGAATTGTCTCGGCAATCGATTGCCGCAATCAGATTTGCAATATCTCTTGTGGTTCAAAAGTTAAACACAGAAAGTTGCAACAACAACAGGGAACGTTGCCTGTGATGCACAGCTATTTGGCACAGGATCCAATCGTTATGAACCCGCATGAGAATCTCTGGAGAAATGCCGTCACAAGCCTCCACAATGCAGTGCTGTGGGTGGTGTTTGTTTCTGATTTTCTCAGCATACACAGTTTGTTTAAGATGACCCCAGAGGTAAAAGTCGATAATAAAATAAAAATTAAAATAAAATAAAACTGTGTCCTGTGACTTTTGACTCACCCTGTATTTAGAATGGGATGTCATAGGTGTAATGTGTAGGTGTGCCAATACTTTTGTACGTATAATGTTTGTGTAAGAAATATTTTGGAGTAAGAAAAGAAATGCTGACATAACTTCAAGATTTTTCTTTTTTTGGTAATTCTATTTTTTTGGTCTCAAAGACAACAGTGCTTATTGATAGATATCTGGAAATTGTAAATTTCTTAGAATACATAAAAAATTAAGAATATAAACAAAATGGCAATATAAAATGAAGTAAAAACAAAAGTAAACCAAAACATATAAACTATTAAATTAACTGAGCACTACAAGTTAATTTGTGATCTCATGTGAGACTCTGCTCTGAATGAATCATTGGGGGGTGGAGTATTTAGCCTAGTGACCCACTTTGTTTTAGATTACTGGTCACAACTTGTTCACTTGTTATTAACATATTACTGTAAGAAGCAAATTATCCTGTTTCTGTGTTTCTACATTACGTTTTGACAGAAGATTATGTTTGTGTCTCTAGGTCCCGTTGTAGCCCTTGAGCTGAATGGAGATGGTGTAGTGGAGGCCTGCAGAAACATTGCCAGTGAGGTTTTCAATGGGACAAAGGTAACTACAGAATGTAGTTATAACTGAAAGCTATTTAGACAAAATGCCTTACAATAAACTAATGCTCTTTGTTCTGTTTGCCACCTTCCTTTTGATGTCTTTTTCATAGGTGTTTGTTTCTGAGAATAAAAATTCAGCTTCTCGGGACGTTGACAACTTTTTCAACTTTGCTGACATGCAGATGGGATTGTGAATCTAATGAAAATAAAATCAATTTTGCTTGATACATTTTTGTACTTTCAGTATTGTGAATTAGAATAAGCAAATTTTCCTAATCTAATAATGTAATGAGATGGATGTAGAGCTACTGGTGTCTCAAGATTAAGGGTGATTAAACTACTATTTACTTCTTTCTCGAGTAATTAGTGCTGCTAAATATTTTTTGAGAGTTAGAGGTTTTCATGTTGGTTATGCCATTTTACTGTGCTTGTACACGGCCATGTTGAATTTATAAGAATAAGAGAAATTTGTTGGAAAGCAAAAAACACAGATGGACCTGGATGTCAGAATCTAATTACATAATTACTGTGGCCATTGTCAACCATGCTGAAAGCAAGTTAAAATTTAAAGATATTTATTTGTTTGTATTTTTAGGGATATACAACTGGAAATAGTATGATCTGCTTTGTGTAATTTTTCTGAAATGTATATCTGTGTAGCCTGTCATTATATTTATGTGTAGGCCCAAATGTGGACATGTGACGTTTATCATGAATCATACCTTTTATGAAATTGTAGCATGTTTTTTTTGGACTATGCATTGTACTTTAACATCTGTTTTAATGTATTGTTTTCACTTATGTGCAGCCAGAATGAGGACAAATCAACTTTTTTGTCTGTGTTATTTATGAAATGCTTTTGAAAGGAATATCAGAAGTTGATTTATTGTTAATCAGATCTTACTGAATGTACTGCTCAGATGAGCTCCACCTATATACTCTGTCTTTTTTTGTATGAATGTTTTGAAGAGCACAGCTTTAGCCCTGTGACCAAAAACAATCGGTTTTATTTGTACAGATGAGAGAAATGCCTCACAATGTACTTTTATACCTTTGAATGGTTCATATTTGTATAAGGCTGTTTTGTAGGAATTAATGTAAACTGTGATTTATCAATATATTCATTTGTTAAAAGATTTGTTGTGGCTCTTTTACTGTGTGAATAACTTGTGAATTTGCATGATGACAACATTTGATACGGATGGAATGTTGATATTAATGGATATCGGCATTGAGCTAATATCAGCAGAAAATGATCGGATAACGGCAGAAAAATGTGTGAATCTACTCCAATTTAGTTGTAAATCTTGAAAAGTCACACTGTAATGTGATGTTAGCTGAGTCCTGGGAGGCAGTACAGTGAGTAGTTTAAGCATGACTGTCGACTACTTATGTTCAGTGAAGTGCTTCAATTAAAAATAGCTCATTTTAAATTTAGCCATTTTAAAAAAAAAGTAAATATCAGTTCAATATTTCAATTATCAAAAAAAATAGTTCAATATCAATGTTTCAGTATCGGACCAAAAGCAGTATCGTGCCACCTTTAATGAGTAATAGTAGTATTTATGTCGTTAATAAAGCAGCTTCATTTTCCAATGAAGAGGCGAAGACAGGAAACAGCATGGGCGCTCCCAGCATGGCCATGAATGGGCGGAGTTTAGGACCCAGCGACCTGCACTGTACAATAGGACTGTTGTGCCGTGGTGGAAAGCAGATTGCAGCTTCGGGATACTGACAGTGTGGAGCAGAAATAGACAAAATAACCAAATACGCTCGTTTGCGGCTCAGCGGGAGCGTTCGTTTGAGAGGAGCAGGGCCGAGGCCGTCGTTTTGGTCCACGTGGGGATCGTTGGAGTCGGTTTGGGATCTGAGGTGAGGGCTGCTATGCGAACAATACTGCTGGTGTCTCCCAGCGCTGTGTGTGCCAGGGCTGAAGGGCTTATCCAGCAGCGGGGCCTGCTTCCCTCTGCTCGCTTCAGGGAGGGTTTCTACTCGGGGTACCGCTTCCAGCCTGGATTCCTGTGGAGACATTCGCCGTCTCGTTTTTCTGTTTTCCGGATTGAACGGGTTATATAGACGCGCGGAAGGCGGGTTTACAGCTCTAAACGTGGCGCTGTTCGCTCTTGCCTGATTTGAAGGCTGTGGGGCGGCTCGAGTTTGGCGCCAAGGCCGCCTCACATCCTGAGCTAGCAGCCTGGCAAAGGAGCTCAGTTCTGCAGTGCAGGAAAATCTTGCCTCATGCTAAGCGCTCGAGTTGGGTTGTAGAGGCCCTTTGGTGACCACAGCCATGTTGACCAAGCTGACCGATTCTCATCGCATCATTTGTTGACGGTAGCCTGTAGAGCTTGTTTCTTTCCGTAGCAGGAAAGCGCCAAGCTAGCATAAGTTAGCACGGGTAACGTTACACTCAAGCCGTTAAACAGCTCGACTCATAATTAAATGAGGATTAAACACCGACCTGGCAACCGTGCTACCTCTGAAGCCTCGTGGTGCCATGTGTTCATATTATCGTAGAGTTAATTTCTGACGGAGAGAAACTTCGTTGTGTGGCTGACGTGCTTCTACACGGCTGTTATCTCACAGCAGATCCTGTGCAGCTTCTGAGCTCCACGTTATCTGAATCAGAGCGCTGCTTTCCAGGGTAACGACACTGTAGCAGCATGATGAGTATTAGCTAAGAGAGGACGGAGTTTAAAATGTCGCCATGTGTGCCATGAATGTCTGCTTTATTCAGTGAGCAGCGGTGAAAGTAAGTAGTTCAGAATAATTTCAGTGCGCCTTCCTCGAGAACGGGCAGCGTTTTCCGTGCGCATGCGCAATCCCATTTAAACGCAAGGGGGCCAAGCACTTTTCCCAGTGAGCAGGGATTATCTTAAAGGTGCACGATGTGGGGTTACTTTCTGTCCGAACTGAAAGAAGTAGCATAAGTGAGTCAGGAGGTAAAACGAGCTAAAATATGGTGTCTATACAGCGCTGCAAGTCACTCTGTAAAGCCTGAAATAGTAATTTAAAAGTCAGAGGAGTCTGGTTAGATTCTGTGGGAGACCACTTTATAAACACTTACATATCAGTGTTACACGCACAGGCTCAAAAAGAAGGTCTGGTTCGATGTTTAAGTCTCAAATGCAGTGTCAGTATTGTACTGATAAAGATGGCAATAGTAGATAGTCTACTCATATCTTCTAAAGACATGTTGCGATGCACAACCAGCATTACCAAATGTTCATGTTGCATACAATTAAAGTTTCCACCAGAGAGGTCTTCTCTCTGAATTGTTACGTGCAGTAACATGAAAAAATCTTTTTGATGCTCTGTTGCTTTTAAGTTCTTTGCAGCTACTCCAGCAATATTTTACAGAGCAGGCTTGTCATGGCGTGTTGCTCCATTGCAGCTTAGTTTGCAGCCCAGCTTTCAGGAGTCCTAGTGTGGTGGGTGAGCAAGGTGGTGTGTGTGTGTTTGGGCAGGGCATTGTGTTCTGTTGCTTTTGCTTGGAGAGTGGGGGTTGGAGGGTTGCTGGGGCCATGTGGCTTTGACCTGCTCTATTCAGGCATGCTGTGAAGCAGGAGTACTGTAGTGCTGCCACTGCCTTTGTTGTGTTCTCTTCAGTTAAGTGTACGATTTGTATAATATATTGGTGTCACAGAGAGAAGTTGTTTCAGGGGTGCAGAGCCGTAGGTTGAGGTCTGGGACCATGCATTAAAACTTTAACGCATACAATGTAGAGAGGCTTGCAGTTAGAAGTGGTTTAGCTATAGGATACACTAGTTGTTTGTGGTGGCAAAATAGCCTTAATGTTTTAAGTCCACTAATTGTGTTACTAAGTCACCCCTGCAAATGACACCATGCGTTCCAAACATTAAGAGGAATGCAGTTTTTCCACACGTCTTTCCAGTGCTTGGATTCTGAGGAGTCTCTAATTACTCTCTCATTTTTGTAGCGATTCTAGACAAAATCCTTTATGGAGATAGTCAAGCCAACAAACCTTTGGAACCACCCTCCAGTGTCAGTGGTTCTACGGTTTGGAAGGAAGGGACGCAGTCAGATGCAGTCTCTGGTTAAGGCTTTTGCGTCAGGAGCAGGTGGTCCTCCACAACCTGGAGTAGAAGCTGCAAGCATGTTTGTTACTCTCAAAACACTCTTAAGTAATTGAAGTTTTTATTTATTAGGGCTTGACAATATGATTTTTTTTTATGTGCACCCAATGCAGATTTTATGGGGCTTAAAATGCTGATAAATTGTGATGTCAGTAGAGAATCTTATTTATTTTATGTTTTAAATTTATGCTCCAATACTTGTTAAATACAATAAGTTAAACTGTGCTTTAATGAGAGAGATGATCTTCTTTAACATGCTACTCAAATAATCCATCATTTTTTATTTCTTTTTAGAACATCATATTAATTTTTTAGTTTTTGTTTATGTTGGTGTTGATGTGTTTTTCTTATGCTAAAGCTTAGGACTAGGTACATTTCACAAAGTGACAAGGTTGGGTACATTTTTAAAGTAAGCGTCTCAGATTGGGTTTAACATTGGAACCGTTTAAGGTTTCATCAGGAGATTTTGAGTGAGTCCTAGTGATGCTCCATCCAAAAAAAGACACTAATTATCAGTGCATCATCTTCATTTTCACCGATACCAGTACAACAGCGGGCTGTCAATATCGGCCAAAGTTGTTGCTGAAAAAAATATAAGCCGGAGCCCTACTATTCATTGTTTGTATGTTTTGAAGATATGTAACTTCAGCAGACGATGCTGTAGTTGTGATGTATTTTTCTTGTTTATTTTACAGCCTGGAGTCTTATTTATTAAATCAAGGAAATTCTTTATTCCTTATATGGTTTTATTACCATGTGTTTATCTCAAATTGGAGGCACAAGGTTTACTAGTAAACAAAGTTCTGTAATTACAGACATTTATCTCTTATTAAAGGGTCAGATTTTGCTTTAGTGGTTTGTGTTAATGTATAGTGACGGAAGTAGAACCTGATATGTGTTTGTAACCTACTTCTGACAAGAGGAAAAGTGTTTGAGTGGTGTGTAAGTATTTAAGCTAATAACAGACTGTGTAAAAGTTTGTATTTCAACTGGTTTCTAAAAGTGGTTACATTAATCTCATTAATCTCATATTTTTGTCTGCTTCACTGACGATATGCAGCCTTCTGTGGATCCATAAGAAATCTGATGGTTCTTTTAAGCCCATGCAGTTCTTGTTCTTATGGAAGATCTTACTGAAGGATCTTGGTCTGATCACCAGCAGCCGACCGTCTCTGACATATGTGCCATTTTAGTGCTGGATATTAACTTAAATGGATAAAACAACTGTTTCAAAATTTGTTTTCCTGTCTTTTATTGCTCACTATAATAGGTGACCTTTGTGCGTTTCTGTGCATTTTAGCATAGGGAGTGAATATGTCCCCTAGTGGTCACTGTATGGGGAGCTTTCAGTTTGGGTTTCGCTTGCTGTGAAGCAGGCAGATTCCATTTTGAAGTCTGCTCCTGCTGCTTCCTGTCTCTGGTATTTATAGTGTCAGTGCTAAGAAGCTGAGAGTAAATGGGAGAGTACTGCCAGGTTCGGGTCGAGCCAGGACGTACACTAAATGACTACAGTAAACTACAATAAATAAAGAAAATCTTGAACATAGTGAAGAAACTATGTTTACCACCATACTTGAGCCAATTACATTGAAGAAGTATTGTTTCATAGCAGAGTTGCTCAATGTTTTTAATTTAATCTTTTAACCACAAAAGCAGACAAATAATATAATAAATGTATTATTATATATATTAAGTATAGAGATGGAAATGTTTATTGTTCTATATGCTGCATTGTGTTTACTGTACTGTACTGTGTGGGTGGGTGTGTCTGTCTCCAGGGTTCACCACCCCCTCGGGAAATTCTCTATCTCTGGATGGGCAATGGGAATATGTTTGTTTGTTTGTTTGGTTTGTTTTTGGAGAAAGGAAGGCAGTGTCTTTTAAGTCTTGGTAAACGAGTGAACGAGCCTCATTATTAGTGTTAATACTGTAGCCTGCCTTATAAGCCACCTTTGCAGCGAGTGTGTTTGTAAGCATGTGCAGGCTGGGCTGAGTTAATATTTATTTAAGGAGGCCTCTCAGTCGGCCGCTGGAGCATGATAAATCTGTGCGTGCTCTGTGTCTGGGTACCATATGATCCTGTTGCCCTACACGCTTCCCTGCTCCCACTACCCACCAGTTTCACCTCACACAAACCTTGCCTCGTCCTTTAATGCCCATTTTGTTTTGCAGTGATGAGAGGTGGATGACGGAAGCAGGCCAGAAGAATAACCTAGCATGCTGTACGACTTGAAATTTATGGTAAGTGAAAAGCTGATGCAAAGAAAGGTTCGATTGGTGTTCAGTTGACATAATATATAGGGTTGTGCACAGGTAGTTGGTTAACTGAGGTGCCAATATCTGAGTACTAATATAACTGTTTGTGTATTCATTTTTATGTTCTCTCGTGAGACATGCAAAAATAACACAAATAAATAAATAAATACATAAATAAAGTCTCCATCAGCATCCAATATTGTTCTTGTTAGTAATCTCACATTTATGGTGGCTGTTTTTGAATAATAAAAGATGGTTTGAAATGTAGTGCTGTAGTGTGTGATTGCTTCCACACCAACCTTTTTTGGTGTGGTCCATGCAAACCTTTTTAGTTTGGTCCATTTTGATGGGTGTGAACACTTAATTCACACTAAATAAATGAACCATGACTAAAAATCACTGGTCTCGGTTTGCTTTCAAGTGCCTGGTTCAGCTTGCTGCTGATGGGAATGTTTTTTTTATTATTATTATTGTAGTCCACACCAAAAGAGGGAATATATTATCAGAGCATGTTTCTCTCATAGCAGCAGGTCAGAGCTGTACTGTCCTCATGATCTGCCTGTTTTTTTTTTTTTTTTTTTTTTAGATCTGACTCTTTACAGACACTCATATCGTTTCTGCTACATAGGCTGACGCTAATAACAGCAGACAAGCAATAAAGTAACAGATGGGTTGCAGAACATCAGCCATCTGATTGATTTAAATTCAAATTGACAAACTATTCAGTCATCAAGATGCAAAGTTGATCTGCATCTTTGATTGTTTGGTTTGTTTTTATTGCTTTGATTGTGATTCACATATATTAGGCATCTTTGTTTTAATACAAAATCTGATAGATTAATGTGTTTATATCAAGAACATATGAGGGGCATAGATCTGGATTGTATGAAGTTGAAAATGATTATTTATATCACTTAAAGTTCTGATCGTCTGCAAATGCCTACACTTGCACATGCACTTTAGCTGTTGCAATGCAAATCAGCCAAATGGGGAACAAAATACAAATGGTTGTCAAGACTTTAGAAAACACATTTTATATGCTTTTTTTTGTTGCATCCAAACTGAATTTCTGTATTGCTATCATATACTAAAATAGGCTTCTACAGTAAACATGTAGAGTGTTGTCCCATCACCAAGAGACTGCGGATTTGAATCCCAGCGATCCAGAAAAAAGTGCAGATTATTTGAGAATTTTTCTCCATGCGGATAAAGCTGTGGGTTGTTAAGATCGACAGATATTATCAGCCAGCTGATATCGGTCAGACCCTAATGTGTACCATTTGATAAGGTTTTAAGTAAATCAAAAACAAATACTATTGATGTACATAGATAAACTAAATAAGTAGAGCAAACAGAAACTAAAGTCTCTTTCTCTGTTTTTATATATCTTTCTCAGGATATGTCAGGATGAAACGACTCAGGACTTCAAGCAGTAGTGACAGTTCAGACAATGAAAGTAAGCGAAGCTAGACACACATGTCCACATACAGAGACTCTTTGATGTTGATGTCCGTTTGAAGTTCTCAGTACCGTCATAAATCTTTTTTAATATTATTTATTGTTGCTTATTTAATTCTACATTGCACCTCTTTTGATAAACGTGAAGCTCCCTCCACGTCCTTCTCTTCAAACAAGTATGGAAGCAAACCGGGAACTCCCGCCTCTGCACAGAAAAAGCCGGCAGAGGTAAGGCTTATGTATTTTTGAATTTGAATGCTTAGGTCGCATTGTTATCTAGATTTCCACACATCTGGAATGATCAACAGCATTGTGTCAGTGTACTAATACAGTTTTAGCTCAAAAGCAGTTACTTGGCCATTACAAGTAAATGACAGCATCATCAAGAAGTAGGCCTATATGACAGCAGCATAGCATTATGGGCACACTGTAGGTCACCCTTTCTGCATTAAATAAAGCACATGATTACAGAAATGGAAGAAAGAAGCACACATGCTAGCAAATTTCAACCCAATGAATTACAATAAATTGCTTTTCACAGGTGTTCAGAAAAGACTTGATCAGTGCTATGAAGCTGCCAGATTCTCACCACATCTCTCCAGAAGACTATTACTTGCTGGCTGACACATGGAGACAAGAGTGGGAGAAAGGTGTGCAGGTACCAGCCAGTCCAGATACCATCCCCCAGCCCTCTGTAAGGTTAGTCTTTCAGTGTTTCTCCTTTCACACATGCCCTTTACCTGAGTGAAAGCAATCGGCCCTAAAGAGACTTAGTACGATTCCCCTTGGTAATTACTGGAAGGGTGTTGAACGAAAATTGACTGGAAAGTACAGAATCCAGATTCCAGCTGGCAGAAAATCTTCCTGCTTAGTTGAACAGGTTTTTCTAATGTTATGTTTCATAAAGGTAAGCATTAGGGGAATGTGTTTTGTACATGATTACAGAAGGAAGTGGTTTAATGTGTTGGTGCTTCTGTGCAAAAGTGTCTGGCAAAGCAAAACATTTGTGTGCCATGTTGTGGGGGTTTTATTTTTGTTTAAACATTTTTTTAACACAATCAAGTTTTCAGAGAGAAAAATTTTGGTAAAATACGGGTGCATGTAGGCTGCATGTGAGAACGACGCAAAGCCCAAATATCACTGGTAACTGCTGGGTACTTTCCATGTGTTGTATATGAAAATGGCCTTTCATTCTTGCTTTTTTTCTTTATTTCTGCTCTCTCTCTAATACTATACTAATAATACTTTCTCTTTCCATTTTTTTCCTTTTCGTCTCAGACCCTACAGCATGCTTGTCTTGGTATGCAAAGCTTCTAGCCTAACTGCCTTTTTTCTTTTTTCGTCCTTAGCATTGTAATTATGACTGTCATACTTTCAGTGTAGCAGTCAACCAGTACGCACAGACATTAATATAATCACATGCTGAAATAAACTCATTGTATGACCTTGTACAGGATAATAGCAGAGAAACCGAGGGAGATTCTGTTCTCTAGACAGAGGAAGTACATCCAGTGCTGCAGTCAGGACTCCACCGAGACAGGATATGTAAACATTAAAGAGCTGGCAGAGGCCATGTGCAGATATGACCTGGATGATATGGACCTGTACTGGCTGCAAGAGCTCAACATGGAGCTTGGTCAAATGGGTAAGAAAGCTCAGAGCACACACATCACTGCTGAGATTTTGAACATCTGCAATGAACTACTCTGGTTTTCTCAACACATTCTGTGACTTGGACCAGACAAAATCTTCTGGGTTTAAGAATTATTTTCATTCTACTGTAATTTCCTTCTTTGCAGCTTTACAGTGAAATTTTAAGATACAAAGCTTTTGAAGAGTTATTTACATTATTTTTATTTGTTTGTCTCTCTTTCAGGGGAAGGGCCCATGAATGAGTTAACCATGGAGAGAGCGATGGAGGCTCTTGAAAGAAAGTGCCATGACAACATGAACCATGCAATAGAGACTGAGGAAGGGCTTGGCATTGAGTACGATGAGGATGTCATCTGTGATGTGTGTCGCTCACCTGACAGTGAGGAAGGAAATGACATGGTCTTCTGTGATAAGTGCAACATTTGCGTGCACCAGGTGAGGACAGGGTGAGAGTTCAAGGATCAATGAGTGATTGGTGACTTTCACATTGCTGTCTGTTGCAGATTCTCCAATAAAACATAGTTCTTTAATACCTTCCAGGACAAAATTTAGCTTACATTAATGTGCAATCGTACAAAATCAATTAAATGTATTCATTCCATACATAGAGATACAAAATACCAAATACTTTTAAACAGTCGGCCTTGTGTACCACCATTTCATTTATGTCTCTGCATTGCAAGCTCACTAAGCCTTGGTGATCAAGGCCATGTTGGTGAACAATAGGAGGGGTTAGGACTGTGGAATGCTTTTGACGTGAAAAGGTCTGTGTGACCTGACGTGAAAAGGACAGGGAGATTGACACTTGTACTTGTGTTGAGAGTGGCCCATTTACCGTGCTTCTGTTATGTGGCATTTACCGCTTTATGACTCATTAAAATAGTAGTATGAACTAGTATAAGTATAGAATAAGTAAGTAAATAAAATTGTTGCCAGCAATAGAACAAAAGTATTGCAGTATTGTTTCTTGTACTTATTTAAAACCAGTTGTTGTTTCAACACAAGACCACTGTACGTTAGAAACTGTGGATCAAAAACTTATTTCAATATTGAATTTGAGTTTCCATTATAAAATTATTAAAAAACCAAGTATTATAATTATATATTATAAAACCATTATAAAACCAAGTTTTACAGAACACTTTCATTGTGTGTCACTTTTTTTTTCATTGTGTATTGCCTTAGGTGCTAATGTTGGTGTTTTGAAATCAATCAATAAGCAGATTGTAACCATTGCTGTACTAAGTTTGAGTATCTACTTACTATTATTAAACCTTTTGTTTTTAGGCATGTTATGGCATAGTGAAGGTTCCAGATGGAAACTGGCTGTGCAGAACCTGTGTGCTTGGCATCGACCCACAGTGCATTTTGTGCCCCAAAAAGGGAGGTGCCATGAAGGCTACACGAGCAGGAACAAAGTGGGCACATGTTAGCTGTGCCCTCTGGATACCTGAGGTAAACGCCTATCTTCCTAAGAAGTCTAATAGGGTAAAAATGCACTCATACAAAAATATGTAGATAATTGATTCAGACTCAAATTTGTTCAATCATAAACCATCCAAATGTGGCATTGCCGATTAACTAAGCATCTGGATGCTGTATCTTATTAAGCTTTATATATGTTGGCTGAAATGGCTATTTGTGTGTGTGTGTGTAGGTCAGCATCGCTTGTCCGGAGAGGATGGAGCCAATCACCAAAGTGTCTCACATTCCGCCTAGCCGCTGGTCACTAATCTGTAGCCTCTGCAAGCTCAAGACAGGAGCCTGCATACAGGTAAGATATACCCGAGTAAGAATTGACTTTCTAAAAAAAACTATTGGGTCATATGTTGTTGCTTCAATATGCAGTGTGTGTGTGTGTGTGTGTGTGTGTGTGTGTGTGTGTGTGTGTGTGTGTGTGTGAATACGTGTGAGTTTTGTAGTCTCTAATTCTCATTTTGTCTTTCAGTGTTCAGTAAAGAACTGCACCATTCCATTTCATGTGACTTGTGCCTTTGAGCACAACCTTGAGATGAAGACCATTCTGGACGAGGGAGATGAAGTCAAGTTCAAATCCTACTGCCTGAAGCACAGCAAGTCCAAAGCTGGAGAGCCTGGCTTAAGCCCAGCCCGACACAAACCTCCCACTGAGACTGAGAAGGTGGGTCTTAGGGCACAGAAACTCCAGGAGCTGGAGGAGGAGTTTTACAAGTTGGTGCAGCCTGAGGAGGTGGCCCAGGATCTGGGGCTGCCCCTCCACCTGCTGGACTTTATCTACCAGTACTGGAAGCTAAAGAGGAAGACAACCTTTAACAAAGCTCTACTACCACCCAAAGAAGATGAGGAGAACCTTCTTTTGCAACCACAGGAGGACAGCATCCACACACGCATGCGCATGTTTATGCATCTGCGACAAGACCTGGAGAGGGTGGGTGCTCCTTTGCAAAGTGATGATGGTGCCGTATAAAATTTAGATAATTTATTGTAGTTTCACTGAATATTGTTTCTCTTGTGTAACAATATTTTAGGTGAGGAACCTGTGCTACATGGTAAGTCGGAGAGAGAAGCTGAAACTGTCTCAGAGTAAAGCCCAGGAGCAGATCTTTAACCTTCACGTCAAACTCATCAACCAAGAACTGTCTGCAGGTAATGAACGTCCAGGACCATATGTAACAGTTGAATGTATTGCACTGTTAACTTGCATATGATCCACATAAAGATAGGATCTGTACTAAGTATTGGGTGTAAAAATATGCAAATTATTGTCTTCGTTTGATGGTGTGAATCAGCTGTTAAATGCATCTCGATGTGCAGGGCTGCCGGTGTCCTCAGCTGTGGAAAACCTGCTCTTCCGGCCTCCTCCCAGGATAACCCTCAAACTCAAAATGCCCAAGGTGTCACTGGGAAACAAAGCCAGCACCAAGTCTGGAAATGGTCCACTGTGCCCAGATAACAGCAGTAACGTGTATGACCTCAGTGGGACAGGCGTCGGGCAGGGCAAACCTCAGCTCCACCACAGCCGGACTCGGAGGGAGGAGAGGACCAATGGTCTTCTCCCTGTAGCACGGCGAGACAGTGGAACCCCCAGTGCATCACCGCTGCCCCTCAAACCAACAGGTAAGCCTCTGGCTCTGCATGCTGCTCTGCATGGCCATTCGTCCAATGGAAAAGAGAAACCTGAACAGGACAGGCCCTGTTTGATGAAGTCCAACGGCATCATGGAGAAGCCTGTAGTTCAGAGAGACACTTCTTTCCAGACTTCCTCTGAGCAGGCCACACGCAATGAGGATTCTGGAAAGGGTCGCACAGGCAGTTTTCATAAATCCGCAATAGAACACTTCAGCAGATCCTTCAAAGAGGCAACTGTCAGCCTGGTACGGACTACAGAGGACTTCTGGAGCGCTGAGAAGAATGCTCGCAAAGTCGTCAGCAGCAAAGAGCGGACAAACTGTGCTAAACCGGCCATTGAGCGGCCACAAGGGAGCAGCAGAGCATATCAGGACAGTGATGGGTACTGTCCTGACCTAGAGCTCAGTGACTCGGAGCCTGAGGCCAAGGGCAAGCGACTGCGGGCTGGGAGGGGGCCAAGCGAGAGAAGTTCAGCTACAATCTATGGTCGTGGGGGCAGTCGAGGGAAAGTGTCTTTAGGCTCCAGGAGCACAGTGCAAAGGTGACAAGCCTGAAATAACAGTCTCAGTCCCTCAAACCCACTGCTACAGGTCTGTCACCATAACGCTCTGGCGGTCCTCAAAAGTGCTACACTCCAAGGATTCCTTGTTGAGGAAGATGCCTGTGATTGCACTGGCCATCGCAGAGCAAAGGCTCAGTCATCCTGCATGGGCAGAGTAGACTCCGATCTCAACCAAAGTGGGGTGCCAAAATATTCTCCCTGGCTGAGTGTTGGAGAACGCAGTCTTTCCATCTGGTTCAGCATGGCACTGTATCTGCATCTGCTCTGAATAACAGGGTTTCAGCTGCGAACTGACTCCCCACACGAGACCACACGTCTAATGTAGGTTAGACAGGCCTTCTTAGCAGTGTTTCTGTAAATACTGGTTGTGCAAAATAGCCTCCAATTTTAGGTTGTATATAGTAGCTCATCTCAAGGGTTGTGGAATTCGTCGTTGAAGTAATTTCCACATGCTGTTAAGTGACATCCTTGATTCCTATGATTATGCAAATCAATAAAAGCATAAGAACTGCGTTTGAGTCCGACAATTTGGGTGAAAGCTGGCACGTAGATCTTGACTTTTCTATATTTTTCCTCTCTCTCCCCTTTTTGTTTCTGTTGTCATTAGCATGCTTGTCTCATCATGTTGCTTTTTTCTCTTGTTTTAAAAAGAAAAAGCTGTCTGAAATGGTCTTCCATCATTCTTTCCAGAGTTGTTAATTGTTTTTGTTAATGAAAACCAGTTTTACATTTAATATGGTTTAAAGCTTGGGCAGAGTTGAGAATTTTTATTGCTTTGCCACTTTATAGAAATTGCCAGTCTTGTGAAAGTGAAATAAGGTGCAACTTGCTGTCAGTGTTTTGGCCACAAAGAAATGTAACTGAATATTTGAGATTCCACAAAGTTGAAACTGGTTAAACATGATAGCATGTGCCCACTAGAGGGTAGTGTTGTTTCAGTCTGTTTGGTTCAAGCACCGTACTGCCGTCATTGCCTTCTCATTTGCAGTAAATGACTAGACCAAATAAATGTTTCATACGTCATTTGAAAAAAGCCAGACACTGAGATGCTGCATATACTTCTACTATTGATGTTATGTGGTCAATTCTTTTTATTTTATGGGTTTTAAGCTAGATCCAAAACATATTCTGCCCTCAAAAATCGACTTTGGTGTTTACTTGGGGTGTAAGCGTCGGCACAAAGTCACCACAGTTTCCTTCCGTAATACAACAGAAATGCGCACTGTACTGTTCAGTACACAAGGATGCAGTTTTATGTTCTGCTGAATTTAAGGGAGGAATTTTTTTCTTCCTAAATCAATACAAAAATTGATTTTTATATGTGTGTGAAACAGATGCACTCTTACACTCCTAGTATGCATCTGCAATAACCCTTGACAGCAAGCTGTTGCTTTTTCAGTGCCAATTTTGCACAGATAAGTGTGCAGATGAATCCTTTTTATTCTCTTTAGTGCTCTAAAGGTCTTTTTTAATGTTCTCTGTATTTCTATTCATGATTTCAGGTTCATTTAAGATTTACACATACAGATGAAATGTTTAAGATTCGGTTTATCAGTGTTTTTGCATAATGTATGTTCATCTTCTCAGGTTTGAGAGAGCAGATTCCACACGTTTGTGTGTGTAATATGTACCTCTGTGTTGATTAGAGGGAGTACAGCAAGGTTTGTGCAGCCAGCTGGCCTTTTATATGTTCAATGAACTTCCAGGCAGACCTCAAGTCACGTACTGTGTGTTGCTAGCAGCCAGTGGAAAACACTGTAACGACATGCATGAACTATGCGTCTTATTTGAATAGAAATCCTTTCCTTTTTCATTTTTTTTCCTTTTTACTTGACACTACATTACGTTTTTTTTTTTGTTGTTGTTTTTTTGTTTTGTTTTTTTTTTTAAAGATGGAGCCGTTTTCAATAAACTTTTGAAAATACAAACTAATTTGTCAAGATTTTTTATAAAACTAATTGTAGCTTTATTTCAGTCTAAATTCTTTTTTGGATTTCTAGTTTGAAATACGATGCTGCAGTGATGTTATGGCTCTATAGACTGGAATAGTTTTAGATGAGAAGCCCCCCATGAAAGTAGTTTTCAAGCGAGAGGTCCACCAAATTTTCAGTATTTCTGGATGAATAAATTTGATGCAATGTCAAAATTTTTCCACAGTGATGGTGATGGGAACCAGACATGTGTAGCATTTAAAGCCACTAAAAGCTACCGCACAATTTTTTATTAAATTGCTAAATATGTTGCCTGGTGGCTGAGATATTGCTTACAATTGTGTTGGGAAAAGATTTTGCCCTAAAATATATTTTTGTGGCAAAGAGGCCAGAGTGTTTTAAGGTAAAATGGTACGCAAAGGAAACCTTTTTTTCCCCTCAGTATTAATATCATCACCGTTACATATAAAACATAAGATGTATAGGTTCACTGCTCATTTTGAATAGAAAATAAAAGTTACATCTGCCAGATGACATCAGGACCCCTGGTTACAATCACCACCACAGTAGAAATGCACCATTTCACAAGAAAACACTTGAATTACTTGGTTTACCTCCCAACCATAGTTATGCTTTAGCAAGCAAGCAAAGTTTATTTATATAGCGCTTTTACAGCAGGTATTGTCACAAAGCAGTTTTACAGAAAAATCTGTATTACAGAAAGAAATAAAAGATCTGGGTCCAAGCCCCCTTGAGCAAACCAGTGGCAACAGTGGCAAGGAAAACTCCCTAGAAGAGGAAGAAACCTTGAGAGGAACCAAGAGTCAGAAGTATTATAGAACAAAATGAGGGAAAAAAAGAAAGCGATGGCTAATTTGATTAGCTTGTGATTTTGCAGCAACAGCGGTGGACAAGCCGATGGCTGGTGAGCAGTGGCACCCAATCAGGGCAGAAGGGTCAGCAGCATCAGATGCACAGGATGGGCAGCTGATCAACTCGGCAAAGAAAAGACGAAAACACAGAGTCAGTTCTGTAAAGAGTGGCTGATCACAGATTACAGTGTCGACAGAGCAGCAGAAACTCTGGGAGGTCTAGATCTGGCAGGGAAGACGAATTACTGAATGCTTCACTATACAAGTAAGTTTTTAGCCTAGACTTAAAAACTGAGGCTGTGTCTGATTCCCCAACATTAACAGGAAGATTATTCCAGAGCTGGGAATTAATTCTAGGTACCAGTAGTAAGCCAGCGCCTTGTGATCTAAGTAGGCGTGATGGTTCATAGTGGGAGAGAAGTTCACTCAGGTACTGAGGGGCGAGTCCGTTTAGAGCTTTATAGGTCAATAATAGAATTTTATAATCAATGCAAAATTTAACTGGTAACCAGTGCAGGGTTGATAAAACTGGGCTAATATGGTCAAATTCTTTGGTTCTTGTGAGGACTCCGGCTGCAGCGTTCTGGACCAGCTGAAGCTTGTTGAGGCTTGCTGGGACGGCAGGGCATTACAATAATCTAGCCTTGAAGTAATAAAAGCATGAACTAATTTTTCTGCGTCCTGTAGAGATAATGCATTTTTTATTTTAGCGATATTGCTGAGATGCAGGAAGGCTGTTCTAGTGATATTAGTTATATGTGCGTCGAAGGACAGATCAGCATCTATCATGACACCAAGATTTTCAACAGATGAGCTTGATGCAGCTGAGAGATTGTTAAGTTTAAGAGGTAAGTTAGACAGTTTGTAGAAGCAGGACCTCTGTTTTATCTGAGTTAAGTAAGAGAAGGTTACTCGACATCCAGTCTTTTATGTCTTTTACACAGTCCTCAATCTTGCCAAGTCTGCTGTGACTGTAATATTCTCAGGGTCTAGACTGGAATTAGAAGACAGCAGGTTTGTAGAGTTTGCGTTCTGAATTTTCTGCCTAATTTTTAAAAATTTTTCTCTAAAGAAATTCATAAAATCATTGCTGCTATAGGCTGATGGCATATGGGGTTCAGTAACTGTTTTATTCTCTGTTATTTTAAAAATTGTGCTAAATAGTAGTCTGGGATTGTTCTTATTGTTTTCTATGAGAGAGGAGAGATAGGCTGAACGTGCTGCAGTAAGGGCTCTTCTACAGTCTATAAGGCTCTGCTTCCAGGTGGACTGGAACACTTCTAATTTAGTGAGTCGCCATTTTCGCTCTAGTTGTCTGTTTTAAAGCTCGAGTGTGATCATTATACCAAGGGGCGAGTTTTTTCTGCCATACTATTTTATTTTTTAATGGAGCCACATTATCTAGAGTAGATCAAAAAGTATCCTCTAGACACTTGGTCAAAATATTTAACTTGGTATAGGGCTAGATGGACAGCGGGCAGAAGCTGATAACTGGGGAAGGTTTCTGATAAAGCTGCCAGCTGTGGAGGAAGTTATAGTCCTCTTAATATGATAACATGGTGATGAATGCACATTACCACTAAACTGCATTTCACATGAGATTAAGTAATGGTCTGAGACTGCTGTGCTCTGGGGGAGAATGGCTAAGTTATCTATGTCTATACCAAAGGTCAGTATTAAGTCTAGAGAGTGGTTGTGGTAGTGTGGGCCCTTTTATAATTTGGGTGAAACCTATGGAGTCTATGATAGATATAAATGCCTTACTTAGGGCAAAGTGAGGATTGTCATTGTGGATATTAAAATCTCCAACAATTAATATTTTACTTGAAAACGTTATTGAACTTGATAGAAACTCAGAGAATTCCTGTAAGAACTGAGAATACAGCCCAGGCAGCCTGTAAATTGTAATTAATAAAAATGAATTTTTATTTGTCCCTTGATCAAGTATATTAAGTAAAAGAACTTCAAAAGAAGAGAATGTATATCCTACTTTCTGGCTCACGCCTAAAGTTTTAGTATGAATGGTTGCTATACCTCCACCCGGCCACGTAAACGAAGGCAGTCCTAGTTTTAGACCAAAGGTGCAGTCATTGCAAACTGGTATAACTGGTCTCTATGATCAGGTTACTAGAGCAAACTTTTTGAAGATTTTTGATACGTTGTTTTATTCGGGGAACAGACACAGTCTCAATTGGGAGGAAACTAAGTGAGGAAACTCAAGGCAGTGTGCTACATGAGGATTTGTATTTATAGAATAAGTATTTGTATTAGCACTTGTCTTATTTACAGTGTAAGTGCTAGCAATTGACTTATTTTCAGCAGTAACACTAGCATTATTAGCTGAAGTGTTTCTATATTTGGTGCTAATTATGTGGCCTTCGCTTTGAAGTCAGTGGATGGCCCTCTCGATGTTTGATGTTTAGATTCTCCACAGGACTCCAGTAGCTTATGGTGCTTCATAAGAGTGGTGTGTTGAACCAGTGACACTGTTATTCTTTTAAAGATCTGAATGTGTGATGACCTTAAAATCATTCAATATGTCTCCATTACTAGGCCATCTGTCACTTCATTGAAATGCTGTTTAATAGCATATTGTCACTGTATACTCATTCTCTCTAAAACCCATTCCACTCACTTCTCCGCTTACTAAAGCTGATTCAAACAGATGCATTCTCTGCTCTTTCAAACCTATTTTCGCTGCTCCAAACAGCACCACTTGAGCCCAAAACGTTTTCTCAGGCAGACGTTTTCTTCTGTTTCCCAGTGAAGTATTAAGATGACTCTGATTTGTTCCATTATATACTTTGTACAGTTTGCTTGTCTTGCTTTGACTTTTTTGATTGCATTACCTTAAAGCGAAGCCTGTGACAAAATAATCAGAACATTCACACTCAGCTCTGCTGTAAGGATTTAGGGTCTAGTCTTGGAATAAAATGTAATAATTTACCACCAAAAATCTTTTTCAGTGTAGGTTTGGGGTTAATATAGAGTTTAGACACTATTTTACATGGCCATAATAGGGATGTCCATCACAACTGGTGGGTTTTAAATCTGATAAATCAAGTGACTTACTCAGTACAAAACAACTGATTATATTTGATGGTCAAATGTATCAACTCCTACGGCCTAGATCAGCTCACATTCAGACTTTTATTGGTTGAAAGATTTCGCTAGCGTCATTATAAAACAGCAAGACTAGTGCTTCCCGAAGTTCATTGATTATTTGTAAGAAAAAGCTGACTTGAGTCCAGTGTTTGCTGAGTTCAGCCAGGGAAAATAAAAGAAGACAAAAAGAATTTGTCATCTTGTCAGGTAGTCAGACGCCCAACAGTAAATGGAAAAGAAGGCAAAGATAAGCTTAAAATAGCTTGACTACACAACATCATTGCATGTGATTATATTTAGAAACAAACACCTTCAGAAAGCAGAAATCGTCTGAGCTTAAAGGCATTTCTTGTGCTTCGATCTTCAATCAGGAAGTCTTTGTCTGATGCAGCAAATTAATCCCAACAGTAATTACATTTTCCAACCAGCTAAGTACAACTTCAACACACTGCAGGCAAAGAGATTCTAGGTGCATTTTTCAATAATGCTTCTGCTGACTGGGGAGTTTCCACTTGAGCAGAGAAGCCGAGCTGTGAGTGTGAATAAACAGTAAGCACACATTCTGCTGTCAAACAATTAGAATGTTCATTACAGAAAGCCATTTTTCCCTCAGGGGCCATTACTGAGGCAACACGCATCCATTCCTGATAACAGAAGACTACAGTGCTACACTGGAGACTCCCAGAAAGTTCTTGTACAGCATGAACACCCTAATGAGAGGCACATTTGTGAACTACATGAGGCTGCATTTAGTGCCATCTGCTCTTTATGTGTAGTCATATAAACCACACTACGTATTGTACACACCATGTAAAGACTATTTAATATGAAGTACAGGAGGCTGTTGTTTTCTTCTATTCTTTATGCAGATGTCCTCAGTGAGAGTATGCTAGTCTTACAGGAATCCAGTGAAGTAGGGAGGGCCGTTGAAGCCATTGTTCAAAAAAGCAATTGCCATTTTCTATGAGAATAGACTGTTTCTGTTGTTAGAGCACGGCTGCACAAAGTGTAGCTGAGTTTAGTTAACATTTGATTTGACCCACCAAACCACTCCTTCATCCAAAGACAGATCAAACATTCCTCTAAAGTGAAATCCCTGCATGTTTAAACTCAAACCAATAGATATTACGTGGAAAGAAGTGCATTTTCATTAGAAATGTCGCAGTATTGATGACACCCAGCATTTACTAAAACCCCCTCAAGTCTGTGGATGGTTATGGAAAGTCCAGTCCGTTTTCGGTATTTTTTCCCACTCGTATTCCGTCAAGTCCCGCCTGCTGCGCTGGGATTCGGTAGTAGTCCGCCGAGGACAGATAACACAGTTAGCCAATCACAGCAGAGGAACCGGGGCCCTATTAGCCAATCTTGGCGTAGGAAGAGAGACCTGACGGAATACGGGTGGGAAAAATAACATTGCTTTTTTTCGCAGTATTTAGATCATCAGTCTGCTAAGCAACCACCGCTCCTACTGCTGCCACAACACGGGCACTACACTGTAAGACACGTTAAAGGAATGCGCACCTAAATAAAGATGCACGAACCGAGCTAATGCGGCGTGCTGTTGTGATAGAAAGGTATTCCTGTCACTGAGTCCGGAACTAGCCATTCCCTCCTTTTAACCCAGGACAAACCCCGCCTTCGCCGGGCTGCCATAGGCGAGCCAGCACGTTTCCTCGGTCCGTCGGTTTCAGCTACATCGCTGAGCCGGTGGTGTGTCGGGGCTTCAGCGCCGTTGAAAACTCGGTATGATGGCTAAACTGGAACGTAAACAATGAGGTTCGTCTTCGCGGTAAATACAGGGTTTCTTCCTTTTTACTACAGCCTTCCGGAGAAAATGTCCAGGACATCCTGCTCAGGTTCAACCTGACACTGACAGTCGCTGCCTCGGCCACCGCACTTTTACCGGACTGCCGCGGGACACTGGGAATGAATGACTTCTTCGGGAAAGCTATAACTGTGGATCCTCCTCATCATTTTACCTCAAATTAATGTGCTTAAAATGAACCTGGGCTGACCCGGCATCCACTTCGTAAGTGCAGTTTAAGCCTACAGCGTTTCTATTCGACTATAATGAAATTTATACCTGCAAAATCTTCAGCATACTCGAAACATTTGATACAGCTTTGTAGTGAGCTTTGTAAAAGGGAAGTATTTAGCCCTCCATGGTGCCTCCGCTTAAATAGCTTTGAGTACCTTTATTTGAATAGCCCTTCTCACAGCAGGCCTGCCCCTGCTGGCTTGAAACTTCATTTGATAGTCTATTCGATATCATTTGGATGTCATTGATACAAATGTGACTGGTCATCCTCCACTGCATCGATGTTGACAGGCTCAAGATGTCCTCCACCACTTTATCAGAGGTCAGTCAAACTCCCCTGAAGGACCTGCCAGTGGACAGCTGGATGAGCCATCTTCCAAATGCTCTGTGGGATATCCCTCTGTTTAATTTGACCATTCCAGGTATCCCTTCCTCATGTCTTTGCGGAAGTACACACACGAACATGTCTTGTTCTCACAGTGACAGTTGATCCCCACCCGACCGTATATAATATCCACACCCTACTGCATATTTTAGCATAAACTATGTGCTGGAGTCTTGAAAAATGTCTTACTGAAAGTGTACAGGCAGTGTCGGGTTGCATGCTTACGCGCACTGTCTGTTTCACGTTCAAGGTTGATACTAAACGGCAATCAACACCAAGTCCGGTTATTCTAATGTAGTTTGAGCCCTTTCATTTTCATTTTGAGTGTGAATGTGCTCTGTTGTGTTTGGTGATGGCCATTTGTTACAGAGACTCTTGGTTTTTGCAGGAAGTCACAATGCTATCACTTACTGTTTGGACAAAAATGACCGCTCCCCAGTTGACCTCACACAGCCAGACATGCTGCAGAAGCTAGACAAGTACATGAAGCCCATCATACGGCCGTTTGTTTACAAGTGGGCAATAACACAGGTAAAGTGACCACAGTGATCTTTCAAGAGACTGTTTTCTGTTGGCAAATATGTAAATCGGTGTGCAGGCTGTACTGGATTTGATGTGCACTTGAGAGATTTTATGTTGCCTGTAATATATATTGCACTCAAAGCTGAAAACGCTAAGCAGGAAAATTCGCTTTGCATCAGCATATTTCTAAAGAGCCTTTACCTCTCACTGGAGACAGTCAGCCCAAGAGGGAACAAACTGCCTTGTGATCTTCTGCGGTAACCACTTAAGCATTGGAAAGCTTTTTCAGTCTTTCCTCATTTCAAGTAACACTATATGTCCAAAACCTGCTGGACAACTGCTTGTCCGAGGTTTAATCTGAAATCAAGGGTAATAATAGGGAGTTTGTTCTCCCTTTGCTGGAGTAATAGCATCTGCTGTTATGGAAGGCTTTACACTGGAACATTTGTTAGATAGGTACTGATGTTGGATGTGTGGATCATAAATGCTCCTCAAACGTATCCTAAAGGGATTGACATTGCCCTGCTGCTTCACAGCCCACAGAGCTTTATAGCCCTCTAGTTGACACTTGGCATTGAGCACATTTACCTTAGGCTCCTGTGCAGGTAGCCTCCTCACTATTGGTGGTGCTTTTCTATGGAGATTATACAAGCTGCATGTGTGCGATTAATGTAAGCAGTGGTTACACCTTTAAAGTAGCTGCTGAATTCATTAATCAGAAGGGGTGACTGGATACTGGACATATTGATCAGCTTGAAGAAAATGAAACATGACTATGGTGGTCAAATGCATCTGTAAAAAATGCTGATGTTGGTTGTTATTGACTTTGGAAGTGTGATGGAATAGGAACAAGAAAGTTTAGACAGCTGTTGGTCTTGTAGCACTTTCACAGTGCCTGCATTCTTAATGGCTGTGTTGTACATTATTTACTGTAGGAGCGCAGTGTGCGTGAGCAGTTGGATTGCGGCGTGAGGTACTGTGACCTAAGGATAGCACATCGGCCCAATGACAGCTCCTCGGACCTCTACTTTTACCATGGGGTTTATACCACTGTTACTGTTGAGGTAAGCTAACAGACAGTCTTCTGAAGAGCAGCTGTAGTTTGCACTTTAAAGCACTGTACATTATCTGTCCCTGTAAAGTAATGAAGATATGTGATTGTAAAGATTTGCCTCTGCTTCTATAAATATCTGGGTACTGTGTACAGTTGGGCTTCTCTGCTTTAATGAACTTGCATAATTCAGAGTAGTCTGACTGCATTCTTATGCCATGACAGACAGTACTGAAGGAAATCAAGGCATGGCTGGATGCTCATCCCAAAGAGGTAGTCATCCTGTCTTTCAGCCATTTCCTGGGCCTCAGTCAAGAGCTCCATACGCTGCTTATCTCCACCATAAAGAATGTTTTTGACTCAAAGCTGTGCCCTAAAACGGTATGCCTTTATCTCATATTCAGCTTCTAGAAATAACTATATTCTGTATACAATGCCTTAGAGATTCCTCCTGTCTATCAAAAATGTGTAGCTTGCTATACTTCGTATACTTTAAACAGAAACAAAGAAGTTTGTTGTTCTTCTCATCTAACAAGTCATTTCTGTTAGTTGACTTATCCATTCTGTTCACTGTAATGATGATCTGAAGACAGTTACTACAGTGATGTGACTGTATTTGATATTTGGTTTCCTTATGTAACATTACCTTTCTGGCTTCCTTCTGCATTCAGTTTTTTCTAATCTTTAAACTGGAAAATCTCACTCTGAATACTACTGTGTTATTGCTGTAGGGTGTGAGTAGGCATGTTTACAACAGATCCCTTTAAGGCTTATTAGAAAATAAGTGTATTGCCACTCCCAACTGGTTGTGCTAGGTATGGCTATTAGTTTCTACAAGGTAGCTGCTCCTAATGTTTTGCACACTTTGTTTCTTTTTAATAAGTGATACTTCTTGATACTTTCACAGAGAACTATACAGATATCTTCATATCAGGTTTCTTCCTGTTTCCCTTTAGGAAGGTGTTACATTGAAGAATTTGTGGAGTTTGGGTTACCAGCTCATTGTCTCATATGACAACCATGCAGCAAATTGCCACAGAGAGTTGTGGTCTCATATCCCTTACTGGTGGGCCAACAAATGCAAAGCAGAAGCCCTGATCGAGGAGTTTGAACGCAGAAAAAATAATGGTCGCCCAGGTAACTCAGATGACTGCTATCAAACTATTTCCCAAACATTTTGAAGAGCATGCAAAAACTCTACATATGTGTTGTTCCACAGGGGGGTTCTTTGTGACTGGGATTAATCTCACTGAAGACCTGAAGTACATCTGTTCGCATCCCACAGAATCACTGAAGGACCTGGTGATGTCCACCTACCCCACCTTGCTCAGCTGGGTCAGGGAGCAGAAGCCTGGCTCCAACGCTGGCTCTCTCAATATCATAGCAGCGGATTTTGTTACTGAAAGCCAGTTCATACCAACTGTCATAGCACTGAATGAAAACCTGCTCAGTAGGAGCACATGATGATGATGGTTGTGAAGTAGCTGTAGCACAACATTTGGCGCATGCCACACAGGTTATTGCTTTCTGAATAGACCTTTAGATTGTTGCTGGGACTTGTTAATTGTGATGAATATTTTTTTCAGTTGTGGGATAGGATGATGCAATGCACTAATTTTTAAGCCTTTGGTGTTAACTTCTTAATCTTACTGTTGCACTGTCTTTATTCTAAGCTCTTATTATGGCAATATTTATTAGGGATTTTTAAGGGCATGTTAAGTAGAAGTGTCTTGACAGAATATTACATGGAATTAGCCTTCTCTGTAGAGGAATTCCATTCTAAAAATCTGTCAGTGACATGCACAGATTCCTTTCGCATACACTTGGTGATCTGATTTCTGGACCTTTTAGGTCATTGGTCCGCTCCAAACTCTAAACCTGACCCCTGGTATAATAGGGAAAATCTTACAAAACTCTCATTTTTTTGTATTGTGAAACAGACTCCTTTGCAGACACTCTGGGCAAAACAGTTTTATGTGCAAAAGAGCCCTGTGATCAGTGAGAGAAAATGAATGGAAAAAGGCAAAAACAGTTATACAGAATGATTTGTAGATGGAATTGGCCTTTACTGGTGGTATATAAGGAATATTACTTGGGTACAAAGGGGGTAAATGCTCATGACAATCTATGAGCGGAAATACTTTTTTTCTGCTGTTGTCAGAAACGCGGTCAATTGTTTATCTCTTTTATCTCTTATATAAGGACAAGCCGTGTGGGTGGTCATATGATAGGTAGTCAACCAGTAATATGCAACATAATGTTATTATTGAACTGGTGTCAAATATGTAATATTACTGAGGCCCAGGTTTACAGAAAAAAAAACATTAGTCTAAAGCACAATATTAGATATGGCATGCACTTCATAAAGCACAATAAACTGAACATAGTAACAGAGTTTCATAATTTCAGTATCACGTCTGCACAAATGTGTAGCCTAATTAACAGCAAGCTCTAGTTCCCAGTATATTAATTAATATTTGGAGGACATGATCATAATTAATATACCTCTGCATGATTTCTTACAACCCAAAGCATGAACACTGTTACTCCCCTACAAACGTTCTTTGCACAACAGATAATTGATCATGCATGTCCTTTATCCATGTTCATTGGCCCTTTTGGAAAACATGCACTGGAATGAATGATTACTATATTAAATGCACATACATGGTACGCTGTTGAATGTTTGAAAAGGTTTGAAATAAAGGGAACTTGATTGAATATGTGTGGAACTTGCAGTGGGTATCCAGGGTCTTATATGTAAAGAACACTAACTGCACTCTGTAAACAGATTAAATGATTTTGAAGTGAGAAAGTGTGACAATTGTGTGAAACAAAGTACTAGTAGTAGTTAGATGGACATATAAAGATCATATCTTGTGTAGTCAGTGTGAGAAATTAGTCAGTGTTACCAAATGCGCAGTAATTGGCAAAGCTTTATTGACAAAATTTGCAGTGCATCTACTATACTGGAAAGACTGTGAAACAGTGGCATTTATACAAATATGAAACACACTCTCCCTGCAGTAAATTTGCAAGTTCTTTGATCCTAATTAAAATAATAAAATAAAATCTTGACGTCTAACTGAGCCCTGACTATATATGAAATAAATTATAGACACTTCACATGGTATTTCTCACACCTTTTTGACATTATGTGGACTTTTTACGTGTGTAATTTCGTGCTCTACCACGCTTCCTGGTATTATTGAATTTTTTATTGTGCTTTTCCTAAATTACATTTTCAAGGGGAAACTTGCTTTTTACTCCTTAGACTTCCAAGGTTCATGTTACATTTTCCAAAAACCATGAGATTATTTTTTTCTCTAGCCAAGTTCCGTTGCATTTTAATTTTATTTATTAAAGCACCCAACCAATTAATACACTGTAAAAATATTTAGCTTGCCCAGCATTAACATTAATTAAAATTATTAGAATTGCCCTGATTTTTTCCTTGTTCGCCCAACTTTTGAAAATTCTTTGTTGTACTGACTGACATTTTTTTTATTAACACTAAAATAAACATTTAGTTGATTTAGTTGAATAGTTGAATTTGATGCCAACAACACGTTCCAAAAAAGTCAGAGCAGGGGCAACAAAAGGCTGGTAAAGTGTAACTCTAAAAAAACACCTGGTATTTGATTGACAACAGGTGAGTAACACGATTGGGTATTAAAAATCATCCCAGAGAGGCAGAGTCTTTCAGAAGTAAACATGACAAGCGCTTAACCACTCTGTGAACGACTGCATGAGTAAATAGTGCAACAGTTCAAGAATGATGTTTCTCAACATACAATAGCAAAGAACTTCTGCTTTGATACATTGTCTACAGCACAAAATAATTCAGAGAATCTTGAGAAATCTCTGTATGCCAAGCACAAGGCCAACAGCCAGTATTTGCTGGTCATGATCTTTGGGCCCTCAGCCGGCACTACATTAGAAACAGACATGATTCTGTAACAGAAATTACTGCATAGACAGTTTTCCACTATAATAAGCTCAGGCCCAGAGAGGCAGAGTGGCAGCATTTCTGGATCCTGTGGTTTCTGATTTGTGTTTTAGAGTTTTAACTTGCATTTGTGGATGAAATGATGCACTGCTTTCACAGGCAGTGGTTTTCAGAAGTGCTTCTGAGCCCATACAGTGATTTCCACTAGAGAAACATGTCTGTTCCTGAAAATAAACCACTACAAAATAACGGAACCAAGGCAGACTTGCTAACAAGCTGATGAGCTGAAACAGACGTGTTAAATGAGGTAGAGTGCTAGAGTTTGCAGTGCTGCGCTCCACCAGCACTGCAGTCTGACACCTGAGTGGGTCTCATGTCGAGTCCTGGGGATTCACTGCCTTACAGTCTAAGTCGTGCTTGACACAACATACCTGATCCAGCTCATAACACGCTGGATCATTGGCTGATGACATGGTTCAGGGAAAAAGTCAGGTCTCTCTTTTTCTGTCTATTTCTCTCTCTCTCTCTCTCTGTCAGTCTCTCTCTCTTTCCCTCTCTGTCTGTCTCTGTTTCTCTCTCTCTCTCTTTCTGTCTGTTTCTCTCTATCACTCTCTGTTTGTCTGTCTGTCTCGTTCTCTCTCTCTCTCTCGCTCTATTGCTTTCTTTGTCTGCCTATATCTTTCTCTCTTTTTCTCTCTCACTTTCTCTGTCAGTCTCTCTCTCTCTGTCTCTCTCTCTCTGTCTGTCTCTGTTTCTCTCTCTCTTTCTGTCTGTTTCTCTCTATCTCTCTCTGTTTGTCTGTCTGTCTCGTTCTCTGTCTCTGTCGCTCTATTGCTTTCTTTGTCTGCCTATTTCTTTCTCTATTTTTCTCTCTCACTTTCTCTGTCAGTCTCTCTCTTTCTGTCTGTTTCTCTCTATCTCTCTCTGTTTGTCTGTCTCTTTCTCTGTCTCTCTCGCTCTATTGCTTTCTTTGTCTGCCTATTTCTTTCTCTTTTTCTCTCTCACTTTCTCTGTCAGTCTCTCTCTCTCTCTCCCTCTCTCTCTCTCTCTCTCTCTCTCTCTCGTCCTTTATTGGCTTGTAATGACTGAAGTGAAAATACATAAACAGAGAGTTTGTTAATCTTTAATGCTGCACTAGGAAGTGCATTAGGTTTAATTAATCTTGCTTCAGCTGGGCTGATATCAGAAAATATCCATAATATTAATGTAAATGTGGCTCCGCTGCATGACGTCATTCGGAGAAACAAAACGAGTAAAGCTACGTGTTAAAAGCGCCGTTAAGGATAAAGGAGACTAAAATCTGCTGCCTCTGAATAAAAAGAGCAGAAATCTGAAAACGTAGCTCTTGTGTTTCTTCCTCTGCCCTCCAATCAGAACTGAGGCTGTTTTGACACCTCAATCGGAGGCGATGATGACGCTGCCGTTTTAAACCGCAGTCCGATGTGCAGATGATACATTTACGACGATTTTAAACGGAACGCGATGTTTTGATGATACACTAACATGAATCCGACGTCTCGTGCCGAAGCTGTGCTGTCTGGGTAAATAACGGAGATAACGCAGTGACTCGTGTTTGCGGTGTTTGTATAAAGGCCCAGTGGTTAGTGAAGCACAGAGAACTTTTGGTGTAAAGTTCATAGTTTTTCCTGTTTTGTGTTGAGCTTATTTGAGACGTGGTGTGAGGCAGTCATACTTTTCTATTTACATTGATTGTGAGTGCTGAGTAAGTGGGTTTTAAGAAGAAATCACTTCTTACAGTTGGAAAATGAAGCCCGATGTTCAGATCATCAGTTTAAATCATAAACATGTTGATTTACAATTGATCTGCTGTCTCTTTGATTAAGAGAGATCCCGTCACTGGAAACCAACGCGCATCACAAATACAGAGTCATGAACCAAACATGGTCACTGCCTCAATACATTTGCCGTGGTAGAACCGTCTTCATTGTGAGGTCACGTTATAAGCGCGTGACGTCACAACGAATAGGAGTCTATAAATAGGGGTGTCACAATGACCTGGGTAGCAGTTGATAAAAGACGTCGATCAGAGAGGGTCGATTTTTTTTACAGCTGAGCTGTTTCACAGCGAACAAGCAAAAGGTAAGCAGAGTTCTCTTAATAGCTGCTGATTAATTCCAAGGAACGTTCATTACAGTATAGAGATAAAAAGAACCCAAAAAAGAACACAGAACCAAGAAAAGAACCCAGAAAAGAACAGAGATTGGGTGGCTAGTTACTGTTGCTAAGGGGCGTGGCCTGAAGTCTATAAATAGGGGTGTCACAATGACCTGGGTAGCAGTTGATAAAAGACGTCGATCAGAGAGGGTCGATTTTTTTTTACAGCTGAGCTGTTTCACAGCGAACAAGCAAAAGGTAAGCAGAGTTCTCTTAATAGCTGCTGATTGATTCCAAGGAACGTTCATTACAGTATAGAGATAAAAAGAACCCAAAAAAGAACACAGAACCCAGAAAAGAACCCAGAAAAGAAGAGATCACAGAAAAGAATGCATGAATGAAGAAATGAATATTTGTGTTCAAGTATACATTTATATTTCAAAACTAAGCAGTTTCTATGTATTCTATGTATGTGCAGAAATGTCCTCTTTGTCTCTCATTTATCAATCTGTTGATCTATCGATAGATAGATTAATGGATGGATGGATGGATGGATGGATAGATGGTTGGATAGATGGATAGACAGATGGATAGACGGATGGATGGATAGACAGATGGACAGACGGATGGATAGATAGATGGATAGACAGATGGATAGATGGATGGATGGATAGAAAGATGGACAGACAGATGGATGGATGGATGGATGGATAGATGGATAGACAGATGGATAGACGGATGGATAGATGGACAGACGGATGGATGGATAGATGGATGGATAGATAGATGGATGGATTAGATGGATAGACAGATGGATAGATGGATGGATTAGATGGATAGACAGATGGATAGACAGATAGATGGATAGATGGATGGAGGAATAGATGGATGGATGGATGGATGGATGGATAGATGGATAGACGGATGGATAGATGGACAGACGGATGGATGGATAGATGGATGGATAGATAGATAGATGGATGGATTAGATGGATAGACAGATGGATAGATGGATGGATTAGATGGATAGACAGATGGATAGACAGATAGATGGATAGATGGATGGAGGAATAGATGGATGGATGGATGGATGGATGGATGGATAGATGGATAGACAGATGGATAGATGGATAGACAGATGGATAGACGGATGGATTAGATGGATAGATGGATGGATAGATGGATGGATAGATAGATGGACAGTTGGACAGATGGATAGACAGATGGATGGATAGACAGATGGATAGACAGATGGATGGATAGATGGATAGATGGATGGATAGATGGATGGAGGAATAGACGGATGGATGGATAGATAGGTGGATGGATAGACAGATGGATAGACAGACAGATGAATGGATGGATGGAACTTTACTCTTCTGTAAAGTTCTCATTTTGGAGATACAAGGTTTCATTCCAACAGCAGTGATATTTGCATTATAACTCATTCTAACCTGAAACCAATTTCTTTATCTCTTTCTTAATTCAGGAATCGCTATGGAGTCAGACCGAGACCAGCATTCCACAGGCTGTAGGTTCCCGTTCTTGGGCCTCCGTACAAACAAAGTCTTCCCTCATAATAATGA
Source organism: Pygocentrus nattereri (assembly GCF_015220715.1). Classification (NCBI taxonomy): domain Eukaryota; kingdom Metazoa; phylum Chordata; class Actinopteri; order Characiformes; family Serrasalmidae; genus Pygocentrus; species Pygocentrus nattereri. The sequence goes on from NC_051236.1 coordinate 20,298,594, forward strand.
AGAGGAGACTCTCCAGCAGCTTCAGCCAGAGAGTGTTTCCAACATGGAAAAGAGGCAGAGGAAGCTGGAAGAGGGGAGGAGGCAGCAAGACTGTGAGACTCAGATGTCCACTAGAAAGGTAAGACATGTATTCTCATTCTCCATACTATTGATGATGACTGGTAGAAGTTTAGACACTTAAGCTTTATTCACACTGGACTAATTTTACCAGAGAACCTCTGTAGTGTAACCTGTAAGTAACTTGACAAGCACATTCTTACAGGATACAGTGTTATTTCCCTAAATGATCACAGTCTGGATTAAGATATCACAGCCTAAATGTGACGTTCAGCGTGATACTCAATATAAACACACCACACTGGCGTGTCTGTTAGCAGGTCTTATTACATTACAGTGAGGTGGCTTAGTAGAGGACTAGTATTACAGAGGACGCTCCATTAAGGTCATTTACTCCACAATTATTACTGCTAGACTGTAAAACTATGGACGTTGCTAATTTGTGCCGATCTGACCTCATCAGTAATCACTTCAGTGACCTCCAGATGCTGCCACTCCAGACAAAACTAATCCAGCTTGAACATAGACATCATCTCAAAGCTGTTTATTAAGATGAATTCAGTTGCTTTCCTTCTGAACTCTGGATTTGCCCGGTTTGCTTTGGTAAAATGTTAGGTGTTGACAAATGCTTGTTGTGTGTTGTAGAAGATCAGAAAGGCGTGCAAGAGAGACCTTGGCACCGAGGAGATGACAGTGAAGGAAATACAAGACAAGAAGATCAGCGATTTGATGAAGATACTGCACCAGCAAAGGACAGAAATTAAAAGGTGCATAGAGGTGGATGAAGCTCTAGAGCAAGAGCTGAAAGAAAAGAGAGAAATGTTGTCAAGGAAAAGGATGGAGTACAAAAAAGCCAAAGAGAGAGATGCAAAATTGAGGAGAGACCTCAACATGATGAAAAAGAGAATTGCTCAGCAAGATCAAAAGACAGAGGAAGAAAGGACACATCTCGAGCAGATTGACTATTTGCACATTTTCAACGTCCTCACGGTCCTAAAGTGTAGGGAGCAGATGTACCACACAGAAGAAAGGGCCTTTATTGATGGACCATCAACGTCCTTCCTCGCTGAGCCCACCACATCTTTTAATGTGAGCGACAGTGAGGAGAGTGAGGAACCTGGCTCGGAGATTGAGTCTTTCCAGGAACCAGAAGCAGAGGAACTGGCCTCAGAGACTCCAAATAACACAGAAGAAAAGTGTGAGAACAGTCCGAGGCCAGAACCGTCTGCTTTCAGATGTTTCAGCAGGTTCCGGTTTCCTAAGATCAGGATACCAAAGTTCAGTTTTAAGGTACGTTTATTCACCTTACCCCTGTGTTAATTATTCTCCAGTACGTCAGACTCTAGTACACATCTTTACCTCCTTACTCTATAAATAATGTGATGTTTGTTGTGGCACTGTGGTTTTCAAATGCCAACCAATTTTTCTCTTCTTTTTACAGAAAGTGAAGAGCTGAGCAAGAGACTGGCATCCATGAACAGGACCAAGAATGTACCCTTCCAAACAGTAAGTATCTGAGTTCTAAGACTTCAATTAGGGCGAGTTAGTTATGTTTACAAAGTGTAAAATACACTTATTTGAGAACATTGAGTGTGTTTGGTCGCATAAAACCTGTAAATTAAGTTATTTGTGCTGATCTAATACCAGCAAGCTAGAACAAATGTTTCCAGTGACCTGTGCTCATGTGAATCTGTGCCACTTTAATCCTGCCCTCTCAACAAGGCCTTTCAGCGTCACTTCAGCTTCATCATAATTTTTCTTCTCTTTTTTTGGGCTTTTGCAGTGTCCTGACAACATGTCCTCACCATCAGGCCTTCTCTCAGAAACCATCCACCTCTCAGAGTGATTCTGCATCAACATCCTTTCCTTCACAGTAGAAGTCCGAAGTCTCCAGAACATTCTCAGACTTTTGTGAATGAGGTAAGTCTCCCAGTCATTGCAGCTATTTTCTTCTTCAGTTATTTCCACTAATAGAAAACGAAGTAAAAAACCTCTAATTTATTTCTTCATATATTTAATGGTTATTTTAACTGGAACTTTGTTTTTTCTGTCCTTCATCTGCAAACAGTGCTCAGGAAGCTCTTCAGTGTCCAGCAGCCCTTACAGAGTGGAGCGCGGACAGACATGAGGTTCTTCCACTCAGAGCACCTACTCAACAGTCTTGATATCATGACTACGGACGTTGGCATCTTCCAGACATTTCTGCTGATCATCTTTGTGTTTTGAATTAAAGAATTACTCATCTGCCTGTTTTATAGTCATTTTCTGTCTATCAGATATTTACATTAAAAAGGTACTGCTCAGGTCCATTTTTGTTCCTCAAGGTACAAGCAATGTAAACGTCCCCTCACAAGTACAATAGTGGTCTTTAAGGTTTTATTGTGTACCTTTGATGAGTGATAAAGGTACATTACACATATTTTTCAGATGATAGTTCATATTTGTACCTTTTTATCACTAATTTAATTTCTTACCAGAAGAATAAGCATGTGTTGTCAATGTATATTTTTGAAATATCCTAAATGAAACCGGCTGCTTTTGTTACTGTGCCTTTGAGACTGAAGTTTGTAAATAAGAAAAAAAAAGCAATTCCAGGCTTGAAACATTCCTTATACTTCATATATTTCAATGTGAATGGGTGAGGCTAAACTGCTTAGGCTGGATATATACTGTAGATATATGTATTTGTGTTGAGTTTCATTACATCACAAAAACAATGAATTCAAAATGGGCTGCTCTTCAGCTTAATTTCATAAATGAACTGTACTGAGGAGTGAATGATCTATTCTGTTACTTTAATGTTTACATACTACTTTTATTTTCAAGAAGTGAGAAAAATGTATTCATTTTTTATGATATGGGCCCTTCATTCAAGTCATTACATGAATAATAACTGAATTGGAATAATTGATTTCCCACAATATTGTACATAAAACAAACATCTATGAACCTTCCACTCTTATCTAAACCTGCATGGACCTATATTAAAAATCAGTGGAAGATAGAAGATAGATGTTCTAGCCAGGGATATGATGTTATCCTGATCCTTGTATATAGTACTGCAGGATCAGTCGTCATTTCTGCATATTCTGGAAATGGTGTTGGCCAAGCTGACTAATGAGGATCTTATTAAGGACCTAATCGAGTCTGCCATAGATGTGACTGAAGAGGAGGTGAAGAAATTCAAAGGTGGGTGTATTTTGTGCAGTGTTCGTGGTGCTAATGCAACCATAGAGTTTTTATCTGCTAATTTGGAAATTAAGCTAGAAGTAGTGGATTTAGATAACTGACGTCAGCTAACTAGCTACTTAGCGCTATCTAGTAGCACGAGCTAATGCTAGCTAAGGTTACTGAGCCTCTTCTTTGTGCATGAAACGTTAAACATCAATTTGACGTTAGCCGGTGTTAATATACTAATGAATGCATTACTAAGTTGTTGTTCGTTCGTGTTTTTGAGGTGAGGAGTGATAGTGTTGTGTTTGGCGCCAACAAAATAATTTCGCTAACGTTAGCCAGTTCGCTAATGTGCTATTCAGTTTGCTATATTTTATATTGCTATATATATATATATATTTTAGGTGATGAAAACGGCATAATAGTTAGCTTAAGTAGTTTGTTCCAGTTTAAGTTACTGAAGTGTCCGGTGCAATGTGGATCGGGAGCCGGCCGAAGGTGGGGGTCTTGGCATTTCGATCCTCGGCTACTGAAACTGGCTCTCGGAACATGGAACGTGACCTCTCTGGCAGGGCAAGAGCCTGTGCTAGTGTATGAGGCTGAGAGATACCAACTAGATCTAGTTGGGCTCACCTCAACACATGGCGGGGGCTCTGGAACAGACTCTGTCGAGAGGGGCTGGACTTTATTCCATTCTGGAGTTGTCCAGGGTGAGAAACGTGGGGCAGGAGTGGGCTTCCTCAACTCAGTGCCTGTACGTCGGGGTTTTCCCCAGTGGATGAGAGGGTTATTTCCCTGCGCCAGGGAACGGGCTCTGACTGTTGTCTGTGCTTATGCACCTGATGGCAGTTTGGAGTACCCAGCCTTCTTGGAGACCCTGGAGGGGGTACTGGAAAGTGCCACTTGTGGGGACTCCATTGTCTTGCTGGGTGACTTCAATGCTCATGTGGGCAGTGACAGTGAGACCTGGAAGGGCGTGATTGGGAGAAATGGCCTCCCCGATCTGAACCCGAGTGGTGTTTTGTTATTGGAGTTCTGAACACCATGTTCGAACACAAAGGTGTGCATAAGTACACATGGCAGCAGGACACCTTAGGCCGCAGTTGTTGATCAACTTCATAGTTGTGTCATTGGATTTGTGACCATGTGTTTTGGACACCCGAGTGAAGAGAGGAGCGGAGCGGTGAGTTGGATCAGATGGCAGGTGAAAATACTGGACAGACCTGGCAGACCGAAACGAGTTGTGAGGGTTGGTTGGAAACGTCTGGCAGAGGAATCTTCAACTCCCACATCCAACAAAGCTTTGACTGCATACCGAGGGAGGCCGGTGACATCGAGTCCAAGTGGGCCCTGTTCCGTGCCTCTATTGTCAATGCAGCGGATCGGAGCTGTGGCTGCAAGGTCGTAGGTTCCTGTCATGGCGGCAATACCCGAACCCGTTTGTGGACAACTCAGGTAAAGGAAGCCGTCAAGCTGAAGAAAGAGTCCTATCAGGCCTGGTTGACTTGTGGGACTCTGGAGGCAAAAGATGGGTACCGAAGGGCCAGCGGGTCGTGGCTTTGGCGGTTGCTGAGGCAAAAACTTGGGTGTTGGAGGAGCGTGGTGAGGCCATGGAGAAAGACTATCGACAGGCACCGAGAAGGTTCTGGCAAACTGTCAGGCGCCTCAGGAGAGGAAAGCGGTTCCCGAGGATGTGGTGGAAGAAGTGGAGAGATCTAATGGTACTGCCAGTTCCCTTGCAGCACCAAATATGAATGAGCTGTTGCTGCAATTGAGAGGGAACCTTTTTTCATTCATTTTGAAATGCAGAGAGAAGAATCACTTTCCACAATTTGTGCAGCATTAATTACTTGAAGATGTTAATTTTTTGTTTACCTTCTTAAAGAAGAACCATGATGCATTTCTCACATATCACCTCGAGAAAAATGGCTTTGATATTGAAGCAAGTCCTGAACTTCAGGATGTTCTACAGTCCCCTGACTTTTTTTTCAGAGACTTCAAAACATATTAGGTCACCATGAAGTCATTTGAGATGACTGAACCTGTAGAGTACTTACTAAGAGAATCAAGTGGTCATAAGATTGGAAGTTATTCTTATGTTCGTATTTGTGATGTGCTGAGGAAGTACTCCTCTCATGAGGATGTTTGGGACTGTTTGCAGAGCTACAACGTGAAAAAGATGACTGTTCTGACTATCAGGATGGCCTTTATATCAGGAAACACAAACTCTTCACAGAACAGCCCCCAAGGTCTTAAGTTACACTTTTATGAGGATGAATTTGAAGTGCGTAATCCCCTGCAGTCTAAACACAAGAAGCACAAACTTTGTGCAATCTACTATACTGTTGGGACTATGTTGAACATGCTTTTGCGTGGTTTTGGAGAGAAAATCGTCTCGTTGGTAGATGTAGGCGTACAGATAGCTTGTCTGATGGTGTGGATTCTAGTATTAAAAAATTTTGCAAACTCATTACATTTCTCAGTTGAAACTAGCTCAGGGGCCATATATGTAGGTGGGTTTGTTAATCTGTCAACCATAGTGAAAAGCACTTTGCTATTGTTAACATTATTGTTAATAATGCTAGAGAAGAAGGATTGTCTAGCTTTGCACATTATTCTATTGTAATCACGCAGCCTATCTTTGAAAATCTCTTTATGTATGTGAAGGTTGGTTATACGCCATCTGCGCTCAGCCTTTCTGCATTCTCTCTTTTGGTGCTGAACTGCAGGATCATTTCTCCATGGAGCTTTCTGCTTGCATTGCATGGTTTTAACTCTAACTGGTGCAATCTGATCCAAAACACTGGCAGTTTTTGAGTTGAAACTTTCCAGCAGAGTATCAACAGAGCCAGATGGTTGGCAAGGTGAAGAGCACATTTTGGTAACAAAAAGTTCAGCTGTCCTGTCATTTATCTGTATTTATCAGTAGAACTTTTTTTTTCATGAGCTATCATGAGAACATCTGTGGTACTCAGAAGTATAACTAGTTTTGAGCGAAGCTCTTTGTTTAACAAAAATTATTTAGGTCATGTAACCAAAACATTCTCGCTCATTAAATAAAGCTTTCTGAAGTAAAAATTTTAATTGGTAATCTGTACTAAGGAATATTAAGTTGTCATTAACTAAAAGAACACAGGTAGTGTCCAGCTCTACAGTAACACCGTGAAACGTGTAATGAAATAAGAGGTAGTACAACACAGGTTATCACAGCTGAGCAACCAAATATCTGCCACAGATACATAACGAACATAATGTCATGCATTACGCCTCTATGTACTGTATCATGTCTGGTAAATGTAACAATTCTTAAAGCTCACCTGTATTCACCAGTATGAGGACATGAACAGGCATGAACTTCAAAAAACATTTTAAAGCACTGTCAGAACAAGATATACACAACTTACAATTCAGACAAAACGGGTGGAATAACAACTACGTAAAGAGACAAACTGGTGTTGACCAATAAATTCCAAAGTAAACTGGTGAGTGTAGTACACTGTTGCACTTGATATGTTATTAAATACAGTCACTGACCGCTTCATTATGTACAGCTACCTTGTATTTATGCTCATTCTCCGTTCAATCAATGGCATATATGATCATTTAATTATCATACCATAACCTTTTACATGATGTTCATTTTCTAGTCTTTATTTCCTAAAATGAAACCGGCTGCTTTTGTTACTGTGCCTTTGAGACTGAAGTTTGTAAATAAGAAAAAATAGCAATTCCCGGCTTGAAACATTCCTTATACTTCATATATTTCAGTGTCAATGGGTGAGGCTAAACTGCTTATATGTACTTATATGTGCTTATATACTGTAGATATATGTAATTGTGTTGAGTTTCATTACATCACAGAAATAATGAATTCAAAATGGGCTGCTCTTCAGCTTAATTTCATAAATGAACTGTACTGAGGAGTGAATGATCTATTCTGTTACTTTAATATTTACATACTACTTTTATTTTCAAGAAGTGAGAAAAATGTATTTATTTTTTGCCAAGCTAATGAGGATCTTATTAAGGACCTAATCCAGTCTGCCATAGATGTGACTGAAGAGGAGGTGAAGAAATTCAAAGGTGGGTGTATTTTGTGCAGTGTTCGTGGTGCTAATGCAACCATAGAGTTTTTATCTGCTAATTTGGAAATTAAGCTAGAAGTAGTGGATTTAGATAACTGACGTCAGCTAACTAGCTACTTAGCGCTATCTAGTAGCACGGGCTAATGCTAGCTAAGGTTACTGAGCCTCTTCTTTGTGCATGAAACATTAAACAACAATTTGACGTTAGCCGGTGTTAATATACTAATGAATGCATTACTAAGTTGTTGTTCGTTCGGGTTTTTGAGGTGAGGAGTGATAGTTTTGTGTTTGGCGCCAACAAAATAATTTCGCTAGCATTAGCCAGTTCGCTAATGTGCTATCCAGTTTGACCAGCTAGCTATATTTTATATTGCTATATATATTTTAGGTGATGAAAACGGCATAATAGTTAGCTTAAGTAGTTCCCGTTTAAGTTACTGAGGAAACGTTTTAGTAAAAATGCCTTTGAGGCTGTAAAAGGAAGTTAATGGCACAGTATAAAAAACTTTACGTGTACCTGTTTTAATTTGTGCTGCCGGCTCAGTTCTGACTAGCTAACTTAACGTTACCCTCTATTCCCATTCCCGCGTACACGAGCCACAGTGCCCTGTTTGTTAGCTAGCACACCAGGTTTTAGTTCATATGACACCAGATTTCAGTCGTATTTATCAAAATTAAAGGTTCCTAATGGCGCCCTGCTTTTGTTCTTAAAAATATCAAACTTAACTCGCGGGCTTCAGTGTTTTAACCAAGGTTGGAATGTTTAGGCGGTAACGGACGTGGGTGATTTGGGGGGGGGTGTTGTTAACTTTGCAGTTATTTAGTGTACCAGCTGCTGAAACTGAACAGCTTGTAGATTAAAAATCTGTACTGCCCTGTGGAAAAAAATCTATTTCATTTATTTATTTATAGGGATTTATTTAATACGTTTATTCAGCTGCCAGGGCAGTAAATCGTATGAAGAATTAAAGCAATTTCGTGAAAATGTGGTCTTAAAAAGACTGGAGCTGCGTCCAAAATCACGAACTTCTACAGATACTACATTACATTAATGAATGGGCTGCAAATATCGAAAACACTAGTTACTGAAAATCTATACATAGTGGTTAATAAGGGTTCATTTTCACAGGATTATGACCATAATATCAATTTACTATAAATTGCTCCATAATCCTTGTTCTGTAGCCTGTTTAAGTCTCTCTTCTGTAGATTCCTGCCACATGACAGCCGAGCCCACGATCAGATGTCACGAACAAAATATTAGTCTGCTTTAATTATGGTGGTTGGCTAGTGTAGTGCTTAACACCTTTGCCATCTACGCTGTACACTGGGCTTCAATCCCCGACCAGGGCAAGCACCCTATACTATACCAATAAGGGTCCTTGGGCAAGACTCCTAACACCACCTTGGCCTCCCTGTGTAAAATGATCAAATTGTAAGTCGCTCTGGATAAGAGCGTCAGCCAAATGCTGTAAATGTAATTATGTCTCATTGCTTTTCTCGTTGCTCGTCTCATTTGTTTTCATGTGAGTAAATGTGTGGGTTTAATTCTGTAGACCAATAGCATTTTGGTCACACATTATATGAACTGTTTATTCATGCTGTCACCATAGTGATGTTTGAGTGATTTAGGGTTTTTTTGTGTTATCCCTTTTTTACATTTTAGACTAAGACATTTATGGAGAAGGTGTGGTTTGTGGTCTCACAGAATCAATGATTTCGTACCTCTTTGAGGGATCATATAAAAAAGCAGGCAAACTTTTACCAGTTTATACAACAGTGGAAAGAAACTGACAGTGAGACTTGAACCTGTGTCTGCAGACAGTCCTTTGCAGTCTTCATCCAAACCAATGCATTTGTTTCTATTTACAAAACAAACATTTTAGAATGGAACATGTGCATCGAGGCAAAAGCAAGATTACTTTCTAAAAGAAGCTAAAATGGTTTATAGTTTTGTTGTTTTAACTGTTATTCAAAAATGCAGAAAAATGGTTAAAATGAGGAAAAGCCTTCAATAAGTGACACTTTTTAATCCCATAAACAGGGAAATTCCACCTCCGCATTTAACCCATCCATGAAGTGCAACACCACATGCACACTATTGAGCACACACACCCACACACTAGGGGGCCATGAGCACACTTGCCCAGAGTGGTGGGCAGCACTATCCACGGTGCCCAGGGAGCAATTGTGGGTTAGATGTCTTCCTCAACGACCTCAGTCATGGACTGTTGACCCTGGGGATCGAACTGGCAAACGGGAACCCCAGTCTTCCCAGTCGTGGCAGGCGGAGATACTGTCCACTATACTAACAAGGAAGAGGCACATCTGTGACCAAACTTATGATTGGTACTGTAAATAATAATTACATTGCTCAGTATTATTGTATTATTTTTGCATGTACATTTGACAAAAAAAGTATTACAGTGTTTGTTCCTTTTTTACACAGAGCCATCACCACCATATCCAACAGTTCAGAACTCACTGAATGGACATCTGTTTTCACTAGAAGAGTCACTGCAGTGGTCAAAGTGGATGGGCTTCAGGTCTGCCGAGCTAGCGTTGTGGATGAAGGTGCTCTTGCTGCGCTCTGTGCTTACTATGTCTTCAACTTGGCATACCCATCTCATTTGAAGAACACTCTGGTGTTAATTCAGTGGTATGTTCTGAAAATATCTGAGGCTGGGGATGAGCCTCAACCTACAACCGTGACTAGACTTATCAACCTTCTAGAGTAATCTGTGCCAACCGTTCATCGTCCATTTTGCTGTCCTAAATGCCGTCACTCTTTTTAAATTAGGTCTTAGGTTACACTTTTATGAGGCTGAATTTGAAGTGCGTAATCCCCTGCAGTCTAAACACAAGAAGCACAAACTTTGTGCAATCTACTATACTGTTGGGACTATGGGTGCAAAATATTGCTCACAGATTATCTTTGCTATTGTCTTGTTAAACAGTTTGGTTTAGATGAAATTTTAAAACCCCTATTAAATGATCTTAAAAAGCTTTGATCTGAAAGGTTTTGTGTAATTTTTAATGTGCATATAGCTGTAGCTGTATGGCTACTCACTCTGACATGAAAAAGTTCAGGGAATCAGATTTTGTTTTAAGGACCACGGATGTCCACAGATATCATTCAGTGCGTTGAACAAAATGTAGAAAACAAAGCAACATGTGGAGTTCAAGGTGCCTGCCCTTTTGACCAGTTGTATTACTTTGATGTTACCAGATCACTTCCACCACGTTATGCATAATCTTTTAGAAGGTATAGTACCTTTAGTGTTACGGCTTGTTTTGAGTAAAGCTAATGAAAATCACATAACAATAACAGAATTCAATGAAGAACTGATGAAAATGGCATTTATACAAAATGATAGAACAAATAAGCCTGTGCCTCTCAGAAAAACTTTCGCAGAGTTCCACTGTTCCAGGATCTGACAAAGATGTACTTTGTGTGCTGTATTTGAATGGCATATAAGTGACTTTATGTGAAAACAGCGTTTATATGAATGTGTTCTGTGTATGTTAAGTAATTACTAATCAGTTACTGTTCTCTTAAAAACATGCTGTATTGTTACTCCTGTTTAATGGGGATGCTGTTTTATACGAGTGACTTTATTTTGATCTGATTTACTAAAGTTGAAACAATGTTTATGCAGTTGCCTAGGTAACGTATTTTATTCTGTTTTAATCCAAACTGCACACAGATGAAATCTCTTTATTGCCATGTAGCCAGTACTTTTGTGTGATTGATTTTGTAGCAATTCTGTAAAGACAAAATAAGTGATGAATGTCAAATAATTCTCTCATTAAAAGGTTTTGCTGAATAAATAACCTGCAAATCAGTGCATGGTTATGGCCTCTCTGTTTATTTTAATGTCTAAAAGGAAGTATGTATAGAAAGTACTATTTTACTTATTTTGATTATATCGCTGTTGTCGGACCAAATCCTCCTATCTCCAGAATGGTAACTTTACAGTAGGAGGAAAAAACCTACTTTACTTTCAATGTAAGTCAATGGAACCAGACTTTTTTTATGAATCATTTTGGGCCTTTTGTTTTGGCCCGTTCATCATGAAATTTACGAACAGTGTAAAGAACAACAGGAATTTTCAAATTATGTCCAAAACTGAAAAATACACTCACTGACCACTTCATTATGTACAGCTACCTTTTATTTATGCTCATTCTCCGTTCAATCCGGTCCACTTAATGTAGAAGTGCACTTTGTTGCTCTGCAATTGCAGATTGCAGCTGATCTGTTTCTCAGCTGAATTTATTGATCCTTTCACCTTGTTTATCAATGATCAGGACCCCAACCAGGACCACCACATAGGGAGAGAGTATTTCATTCTCAGCACAGCAGTGACACTGGTATGGTAGCATGTGTGGTACTGATACTGGCTAATCAAATACAGCAATGCTTTAAACACCTCATTGTAACCGCTGCAGTAAGAATACAGGGATTAGAATACAGGGACAAGAAGGCAAGTGTCCAGTGGCCAGCATCCTGTCACCACTGATGAAGCACTACAGGAAGACCAACACAAACTGTGCAGCAACAGATGAGCTACCAGACCTTACAACTACAAGATGGGCCAACAAGGTAGGAGCGTCTATTAGAGTGGACAGGGTGTGGCCTGCAGTGCTCCAGAAGCTCTGCTGTGTCCAAAACACCACCCAAATAATACCTCCTCTGTGATGGTCCTATGGGGGTTCTTACCACTGAGGAATAGGATGAAAGAGGATAAAAGGTATGCAGAGAAACAGATAGACTGCAATCTTTAGGTTAGGAATACCTTAAAAATGGCCAGTGAGTGTAAACCTATGTATGGGTGAGACAGACAGCAAGAGAATGCACATCTAAAGCCTCCACAATTGTGCTAAACATACTCGTCCCTTAACAGATGTGGACATTTCTGGTCAATTTCTTTGTCACTTTCAGCTTGTAAAGGTGGATTCTTCATGGCTGCATCAAAAACCGAAGAAAAAATGAGGAAAATTAGTAATAAACACCAAACAGAACAAAGAAGAGAAGTACTTTTACTTTAACTCACGTCATATTTTATAAAGAGAATTCCTACTTTTACTCAAGTTGAGTAGTTTTGTACTTTGTTCACTGCTCCTGTCGCTGCAATGTGGTTGGATGAAGGGGCCTAGAAGTGAGGAAAATTCGACACTGACACAGGACTTTAGTAAAATTAGTATTTGAAACTTTAGTTGTAAAAGATGGGGATCCAAATATATTAGTCATGAAAACTCGAAAGAAGTGAAAAAGGGTAGTTGAGAAAGCACAGTCTGCTGTGGTCGAGCTCAAAGGCTTCCTCACCAGGCAGAAATTTTAGTGATTGTAAAATAAAAAGGAAAATTCTGGTGCACATTAGATGAAACTACAGGAAAGGAACGAACAAGTGGTTCATGCTAGCGTTATCTAGTTAATGGCCAGCCGACTATATGAAAATCAACTAAGCTCAGCTACAGAGAATTTAAAGTTACAACATAACCCAGACACAGCTTGTAGTTTTGGACACTGGGTTTAATTCACTCTGGAGCTCCGTGTTTACAGATAATGAGTTGGACGCTACCGGGTCAGTTTACTCAGCAGCGACCCGCCCAGAGACAGACATTAGCTCGGTGTGGGTTATTGAGTCAGTTAAATTGTAATGAAAAGTTGGGCCAACTGTATTTCTTTACACTTAGCGAGTTGGGTTTTTTACCCAGTTGCCATAAGTACAGTTCTTTTCTGGTGACGTCTTTAGACACGTCTTCACCTTCACATGAGGAAAACAAACGGCTGCTTTGACGGTGTCCTACAGCTGGTAGTCTTCTTAAAGCTAAGAGCTGATCTCTGGCCTGCTTCCTCATGTTTTACATCGACCTCTGTGTGAAGTACAGGCGGCTAAACTGCTCGCTGGCACAGCAGGACTCCCAACACCTAAACAGGTAGAGAAACAGGAAATGCCTTCCTCGTCATGCCTGCTCGGCCAATTTTGTTTCAGGATGCCTCGTCAGTAAAGAAGGTGTTCTTGATCAGATTTCTGAACTGAAAAGTGTTCAGGGTGGCTGGATTATGCAGGCTAATACAAAGCGGACTTGTAATCAGCCGTGAGTTATTCTCCTCCTTCAGGATCTGCTGGTCCAGAGTTTAGATGTAGCAGCTAAGCAGCGCTGGGCTTTAAGTGTAGCTTCACTTTACGTCGAATTACTCCTACAGATCTCTCGGACGCTTATTTCACTTCACTGTTAGACATAGTCGATGGCGCCTGTTTCAGAGAGTGACTCTAACAATGAAGACTGGATGTCAACTTTACCTGAAGAACTGTGGGACATTCCTTTAACCAGCTTAGCCATTCCAGGTAGGACAAGACAGGACATGTTTCTCTTATTTCTGGGGTTTTAGCGCATATATGTGTGACAAGCTGGCATTTATACACACACACACACCGATCAGACATAACATTATGACCACCTCCTTGTTTCTACACTCATTGTCCATTTGATCAGCTCCACTTACTGTATAGGAGCACTTTATAGTTCTACAGTTACAGACTGTAGTCCATCTGTTTCTCTGCATACTTTGTTAGCCCCTTTTACCCTGTTCTTCAGTGGTCAGGACCCCCATGGACCCTCACAGAGCAGGTACTATTTGGGTGGTGGATCATTTTCAGCACTGCAGTAAAACTAACATGGTGGTGTGTTACTATGTGTTGTGCTGGTACGAGTGGATCAGACACAGCAGAGCTGCTGGAGTTTTTAAACACTGTCCACTCTATTAGACACTCCTACCTAGTCAGTTCATCTTGTAGATGTAAAGTCAGAGACTGTAGCTCATCTGCTGCTGCAGTTTGTGTTCATCCTCTAGTCCTTCATCAGTGGAGACAGGATGCTGCCCACAAGATGCTGCTCACAGGACACTGTTGGCTGGATATTTTCGGTTGTTGGACTATTCTCAGTCCAGCAGTGACACTCAGGTTTTTTAAAAATTCCAGCAGCGCTGCTGTGTCTGATCCACTCAGACCAGAGCAACACACACTAACACACCACCACCACATCAGTGTTACTGCAGTGCCGAGAATGATCCGCCACTGATCCACTGTTCAGAAGAAAACCTTATCTCCATTTTTGACATTGTTTTTGACATAATTTGAAAGTATGTAAATTTCATGATGAATGGATAAAAAAAACTAAACTGACTTTGAAAAATGTGTGGTTCCACTGACTTACATTAAAGTAGGTTATATATATTTTGTTTGACAACATTGACAACATTCTGAACAACAAATCAGACCATATACAATTATATAATTACCCGAGTGTTTGGCCTTCTCCCACACAGGCAGTCATGATGCAATGAGCTACTGTCTGGATATTTCATCTCCACTGGTCCGGTCAGAGTCTGATACCTTTAGGCTGCTGGATGGAGTTTTCTACTGTTTTACACGCCCAGTCATTTACAGATGGGCCACAACACAGGTATGTATACATCTGATTGACTTACTGAAGGGAAACACACAACTACATCACAATTCTGTCAAGCTTCCCCACAGTGTCTATAAAAGGAAAGATTCAAAGAAAAGCTTACTCAATGGTGGTGGTGGTACACCAAAGAACACACAGTTCTTCATGCTTTACACAGCCTTTTTAAAATGGCAAATAAATTCAATGTTAAACTCTGATGCTCCACCTCAGCCATATTATATTCCTTCTTTATTAAATTATGACATTATCAAATTCACAATTTTCTCTTTTTTTCCTTTCATTCAAACAATCTAACAGGTCAAAGGCATTGTGGAGCAGTTACAGGCAGGCATTCGATACTTTGATCTTCGAATTGCTCAGAGACCATATGAAACATCAAATGATCTTTATTTCACTCATGTCATTTACACCCAACTCACTGTTGTGGTAAGTCTTTCAGTTTTTAAGTGTTTTGTGTAGACTTTATTTAAAGCATGTTTTAATTGCTGTAAAATGAGAGAGAATATTTTTTCTTACAGAAAACCCTACACACTGTTGCTACGTGGCTCTCGGATCACCCCAAAGAGATAGTCATCCTGGCCTGTAGTCATTTTGAAGGCTTGAGTGAAAAACGTCATGAGGACTTTATATATTCCTTAAAGACTCTCTTTGGCTCTAAATTGTGCCCTTGCAATGTAAGTCACAGCTTCTGACCAGAAATCAATGAGTAAATATAATATTTCTAATTTCTTAATTATATTAAATAAAAGTAAGGGGTAATCTCACAGTCCTTGCTAGTGTGGACCACAAATGCAGGACTATACAAAAAATCAGATACCAATCATCATTTCCAGTCGAAACAGGCATTAAATTATTCCTTTTTCAGGAGATATTTCTGAGAAGACTAGATAAGTGGAAAAAATTAGGAGTTTCCAAAAATGGAATGCAAAAGCTATTAAGTATTAGAGGGAATGAGACTCTTAAGAAATGTGCAAGACCTGGTAGACCACCAAAAACTTCACCACCAGATAAACAGAACTTAAATCTTTCATCTCAGGGATACAGGAGAGAAATCAAGTGCCACTCTGGCTTTAGATCTTTTTCTGTCCATCCATCCTTCCACTGGGGGACGACAACACCATGATGATGGTCTCTGACTTTTGCACAGTACTGTAACTTAATGCAGTTTACAGACTTGTCCAATGTTTGTCTATTTATTTGTTCCTTCACTTCCTTTGCACTGCTTGCCTCTCTAGGCTGATGTTACCTTACGTGGTTTGTGGTCATCAGGCCATCAGGTGGTGTTGTCATATGATGACCAGGCAGCAGCACGGCATAAAGTGCTATGGAAAGGAATCCCTTACTGGTGGGCAAACAAGGCTAATGCTGATGAACTCCTCCAATATCTTGAATGGCAAAAAGAACTTGGTCGGCCAGGTGAGGGGGAGGTAGGGGTTATAAATGGATAACTGTATGTCTTCCTTTAACATTTTTTTCGAAAAAATAAAGCAGAGAAACAATTCTCTGCCCCAGTGGACTGACGTTAACGCATGACACCCTGATGGTCAATAAATGCAAATGTTCAGTTCTAACTGTATACAAAGTTCAAATTTTTGTGGAGCAAGTCAGTGCTACCATTTCCACATAGAAGTCATGTACAAAAATTGAAATTGGACATCAAGAATAACCATTTAATTAGTTCTTGATCATCTGCTTTTTGCACTGTGTGTACAGACGGCTTCTTTGTCGCAGGCCTGAACTTAACTGCAGACCGCTGCTTCATTGCTTCCCACCCACAAGTATCCCTGAAGACCCTGACCATGGTAAACTGGGAATGTGTAAAGAGGTGGCTGGAGGATCAGAAGCCAGGAGCTGACCCTACAAACCTCAACGTCATTGCTGGAGACTTTGTTGGGTTCATTCCATTTTGCTCGCTTGTAATCGCCCTTAACAAAAAACTGCTCAAAGAAAGAGGCCCCTGATGACAGAAGGCATCAACTTGGCTTATCCAGGTGGACAGGTTGTCTTCTTTTAATTTTGGTGAAGGAATCATTGGAGCCTTGAATTATTCTGGAAGACTGAAGGTGCCCAAGGCTTTCTAGCAAGCTGTGCATTGAAGAACATCACTTTGTTGTTTTACTTTTGCTGTGTTAAAACACTCTTGGTACCAATCAAAGCAGGCAGGAAATGTCATAAGCAGCATGTATACATTTTAAACAGGTTGTCCAGCTGAAAAGTACTATGCAAATGCATGCTGAGAGAGGGTGAGAGGCAGTCTGACTTTACTTTATTGTTTACATTTTTACACATATTGTTGACTTTTTTTTGCACAATCATTTTTACACTAACGGGTACAATATATTTGAACTGCATCAGTAAATAAATATTTACCCAGCTATGTCCATAGTGAGTAATTGACTTCAGAAATAGACACAATTATTCTGGCTCCGAGACAGGCCGGCTGTTGCTAAGTGACCTGGAACAGCTTCCTGTAGCGGCCATATGCAGCAGTACTGATGATTACCTTGACATTGGCGGTACAGTCGTCTCCCCCATCATGCACCTCCTCAACAGTGGCTTCCTTATACAACCAACTGCACATAAAGCACATCCAGAAACGCCCCCCCAAAAAACATAATGAATTATCAAGGGTGCTGGAGTATCAATAAGGGGAATTCCACCAGTTTAAAAAAAAAAAACTTCTGCATAATTAAGATGCAAACAAGGCCATTCAGGGTGGTTTGATATGAAATGCCTCAGTGTACAGAACTTTGCTCAGTTCTGAGTCAGATTTGTTCACAGTGGTGGTGATCAGAACCAAACGTCCAGTGAAGAGTCCAATGTCTCTAAACCCTACCTCACTAAAAGTTGAAAATGGTGAAATGGTTATGAATAAATTAGCTCATGACTGATACTTTGTTTTCTGATACTTCTGAGATGAAGCTTTGGCATAAAACATTTTTTGAATGACATTCGTCACGAACTTTAAATATAAATATATAGAAATATGTAGGTTTACTTGTCATTGTGGATAGTACATAAAATGGTTTTATTTGAGTTGCAGACATTGTGATCCCTGGTTCCTAAAACCACCACTGTAATAAAACCAGAGTCGGTACGTTTATATACAATGCACTTTTTCACAATAATACACTCTGAATGACTGTTTAGATCTCAACATCTGAAATAAGGGCAAGCTTGGTGGAGTTCCCCTTTAAAGTCAGCCAGAAACCAAAAACTGACCTTTTTCACTTTGTTAGTTAATGTCTGAGGTTATATTAGACATTTTATCATATGATATAGTTTCAAATTTTAAATTCTTATTTTCTTGTAATCTTGCACTAAAGTGTATTGACTTTTGGCTGCCCCTGAAACATCCTGAGTTTTCATTAGGTCACTGTGCACCAGTAGACGGGGAAAAATAGAATTAATCAATAATTACATTTTTCAACTCCAGTTCCCCCCACAGCCCAAAGACATGCAGTCAGGACAATTGGACATGGTAAATTGCTCCTTGGCGTGAATGTGTGAGTGACTGTCTGTGTCTGTGTGTCTGTCTTGCGATGAACTGGCGACCTGTCCAGGGTGTATCCTGCCTTCAACCCGATGACCTCTGGGATAAGCTCCAGCACCCCCCGCGACCCAGAAGGAGAAGTGGCTTAGAAGATGTGTGTGTTTTCACCTACCGGTCCCAACAGCCCCAACTATAATAGAGTGCTCAGCTATCTCAAAGACCCTCTCTAATGCTCTGGATCGCTAATAAATCCATCACAGACTTTCAGTTTACATTTCTCTCACTTTTACTGCTCTAATCTTCACTATACAATGTACAGGTGTTGGTCATAAAATTAGAATATCATGAAAAAGTTGATTTATTTCAGTAATTCCATTCAAAAAGTGAAACTTGTATATTATACTTATTCATTACACACAGACTGATATATTTCAAGTGCTTATTTATTTTACTTTTTTGATTATAACTGACAACTCATGAAAACCCCAAATTCAGTATCTCAGAAAATTAGAATATTGTGAAAAGGATCAATATTGAACACACCTGGTGTCACACGCTAATCAGCTAATTAACTCAAAACACCTGCAAAGGCCTTTAAATGGTCTCTCAGTCTGGTGCTGTAGGCTACACAATTATGGGGAAGACTGCTGACTTGTCCAAAAGACGACCACTGACACCTTACACAAGCAGGGCAAGACACAAAAGGTCATTGCTAAAGAGGCTGGCTGTTCACAGAGCTCTGTGTCCAAGCACATTAATAGAAAGGCGAAGGGAAGGAAAAGATGTGGTTTAAAAAAGTGTACAAGCGATGGGGATAACCGCACCCTAGAGAGCATTGTGAAACAAAACCCATTCAAAAAAGTGTGGGAGAGATTCACAAAGACTACATTACAGCTAGAGTGAGTGCTTCAAGAACCACCAGGCACAGACATATGCAAGACATGGGTTTCAGGTGTCGCGTTCCTTGTGTCAAGCCACTCTTGAACAAGAGACAGCGTCAGAAGCGTCTCAGGTGGGCTAAAGACAAAAAGGACTGGACTGCTGCTGAGTGGTCCAAAGTTACATTCTCTGATGAAAGTAAATTTCCTTTGGAAATCAAGGTCCCAGAGTCTGGAGGAAGAGAGGAGAGGCACAGAATCCACGTTGCTTGAGGTCCACTGTAAAGTTTCCACAGTCAGTGATGGTTTGGGGTGCCATGTCATCTGCTGGTGTCGGTCCTCTGTGTTTTCTGAGGTCCCAGGTCACCGCAGCCGTCTACCAGGAGGTTTAAGAGCACTTCATGCTTCCTGCTGCTGACCAACTTTATGGAGATGCAGATTTCATTTTCCAACAGGACTTGGCACCTGCACACAGTGCCAAAGCTACCAGTACCTGGATTAAGGACCATGGTATCCCTGTTCTTAATTGGCCAGCAAACTTGCCTGACCTTAGAAATCTATGGGGTATTGTGAAGAGGAAGATGCAATACGCCAGACCCAACAATGCAGAAGAGCTGAAGGCCACTATTAGAGCAACCTGGGCTCTCATAACACCTGAGCAGTGCCACAGACTGATCAACTCCATGCTACGCTGCTTTGCTGCAGTAATTCAGGCAAAAGTAGCCCCAACTAAGTATTGAGTGCTGTACATGCTAATACTTTTCATGTTCATACTTTTCAGTTGGCCAGCATTTCTAAAAATCCTTTTTTGTTTTAGTCTTAAATAATATTCTAATTTTCTGAGATACTGAATTGGGGGTTTTCATTAGTTGTCAGTTATAATCATCAAATTAAAAGAAATAAATACTTGCAATATATCAGTCTGTGTGTAATGAATGAGTATAATATACAAGTTTCACTTTTTGAATGGAATTACTGAAATCAACTTTTTCATGATATTCTAATTTTATAACCAGCACCTGTATGGTGTAGTACATTTTAGTACATATGGTGTAGTACTGTATTGTTGTGTAGTACATCACAATGATATTACTATATCACCCATTCATACTTGTCACTTACCCTAACTGTGGGCTGTTGAGCTGAACCTTCAGAGTCATGATTTGTTTCCCAGTTGACTTCACAACAGCTTCTTCCACTCTCTGCTTTAGCTCCTCCAATCCCATCTCTTTTAATGCTGATATAGGCACAGCTTCAGGCTCGTTTGACTCATAGCTAAGAGTTGATCACATATACACAAATATTAAAATTCGTTGCAACTTATTTAAAGAACATTTTCTTATATTATGGTCTGACTGATGTTCTTACCCTTCAGCAAGGTCAATTTTATTGTGGACCTCTATGATGGAGCTGATGAGTTTCTCTGGGATCTGAAGGTTCTTTAAGATGTTTAGTACATTTACTTTTTGATTCACAGTCTCTGGGTGACTAATGTCCCTCACGTGAATAATGAGATCCTGACAAAGGAGAGAAGATATTGGTTAAGATATGCCAGAATGCATCTCATATGATCTTTCATTGAGCCTTATTCACTGAAAATTTGCATTTTTCTGGTAATGAACATTCAGATTCTTTGGGTACATACAGAGTGTGCCACGTCCTCCAATGTTGCGGAAAAGGAGTCTATGAGCTGGTGAGGCAGCTGGGATAGGAAGCCAATTGTGTCCACGTAAAGTACAGTCATATGACTTGGCAGCCGCCCTGCGTGTACAGTAACATCCAGAGTGGCAAAGAGCTGATCTTTCGGTTGCAATCCAGCATCACCGGTCAAAGCTTTGATTAGCGTAGTCTTACCTAAGGAGATAAAGCAAATATTAACAGACAATTCAAACAGTTCTTGAATCATTACAGGTGCACTATGTAAATTTCGTTTGGTAAAATTAAAAAAAGTAGCATTACTTAATCAGGAGAAAAAAAAAAAAAAAACATGGCGTGTATGTTCTGTTGTGCAAGTTGCTCTGTAAACGTTTTCATTACATGCAGATGATCTTTTACTACATGTTGGCAACACAAGCTGTTACCTGTTGTACAGCTGAAATTACAGCCCATAAGCTGTCTATATTTTTTGGTTAGAATTTTTTTGTTGACAAAGGACAGCATATTGTGAGATGTGTGCATTCTGTTGACAATCTTGCATTAGAAATAATTTCTTGGCTAGTGGTTCTCCAAATTTTGTCTTACTATAGGCAGTTCTGTATTTATAAATGATGAACAATACATTATAAGTATTACATTAAAGCACATAGCATTACACTGCAGAGTAATTTTGCACCTGTTAATGACACTGTACGTTTTATGCACAGTGTCATATGGTTCAGAGTACTGTGATAAAAACAAGGTGCGGTGGTTTTGGGGAACTGAGCTTAGTAAGATATTTGTTAGTTTAGTGGTGTCTTTTGTTGCTGTTTGAAAAATGCATAATTAATCAGTGCCTCATAATATACAAATGCAGTTTTGCACCCCTAAATTTCACTGACTTAGCATGTTTCCTTTCCTGTAGCTCCTGTACTTGATTCAATGATAAATAGGTAAAAGGGGAACCTGGTCTCACCGCAGTTAGTGTAGCCCATGACCGAGATAATGGGAAAGTCTTTATTCTTGCGCTGGGAGCGGAGCAGGTGTCTCTTCTTCCTCAGTTGTTGAAGAGCAGAGCGAATCTTCAGCTCACGCTCCTTTAGCAGCCTCTGCTGAACCTCATACAGAGTTTCACCTGCACACACCATAGCAAACTACTCCAATCTTACTCCAGTCCCACTGAAAAGTAAGTGTCAGACTTACTGGCGTGTTTCTTACCTGAACCCATGATGTACCTTGAACCTCCACCTTGTTGGTCCAAGTTTGCAACTTCATTCTTCAGTCGTGACCTTAGTGCAAAGAGAAGACAAGTACAAACTTGTCATGAAATTTATTATGTATTCATTTGAGGTTTAATAAAACCATTACATGATTTTTATTTATTTATGAATACAGCCCAAGCTGCCCTTGGATAATAATGCACAGAATGAGCTTTAGTCTTTACTTGAGCAGAGGAATCTCAGCCAGGGAGATCTGCAGTTTAGCCTCTTTCGTTCTGGCATTACGGCGGAAAATGTGCAGAACTAGCGAGTATCTGTCAAAAACCTTCACACCCCAGACCTCCTGCAGATCCCTCTTGAACAAAAAAACATCATAACAGAAAACATCATATGAATGTTAGTTAATATCCCCAAGGATTCTGAGGATTCTGCTTAGTGGTTTTGATTAATATTTCATTCAAGGTTTGCTTTCAAGATGCTCTCAATGAAGAATCAAAGTTAAACTCTTTTCTAGAGCAGGACTGAGTTTAATAATGTAAAAAAAGGTTTCAGTTACACTGGCTACTGCTGTACGTTATATTCCTATGCCATTTGGGAAAGACATGTTTTAAACTTTGTGAAGGATAACAAGAATATTTAGGCCACCTGCAGTCCCCCGAAGAGAATTTTAGAATTTTGCAATGTATTGTAATAATAATAATAATAATAATAACAATAATATTGCACCTACTTCTGACAATGGTGACAAACGCTCAATGTTCATGAAAACAGCCGTAACACCAGGTGCCCTTCTGATCTTCTCTAGACAAATGCATCCAAAAGGAAAAAAAACTTTAAATATTTCATATTTCCAGTACTCAGACCTTAGAAAATGACCAAACAAGAGGGGGGCAGTAAACACCTGTGAGAGCCTGGAAATTTCCTTTGCCGAAAATCCTCTTCTTTTCTGGCATTTTAGTAGAGATGATGATCTTGTCAACGACGGTCCAGTTCTGTAATGTCTTCACCAGTCCAACAGCTTCTTCCATTTGGAGATCAGCTTCAAGACATGAGGAAACATCTCTCAGTCTTTGTCATCACAAACATCATCATCTCATCTCTATGATTAAACTCAATCTTGGGACTAACAGCACAAACTAGGAGTGGTTACTGTAGAGTTGCCAAAAATTATAGCGCTACCAAATAACACTGATGTTCATTAAAATTATGGCTGCAGGTGAGACATAATGTGCATTCATACAATATAATGTTGCATGTACTAGCAAAAGAAACCTGCAACATTGGTGGATATGATGGTTATATTGCACTGATCCACAATATTCTGTCTGTGTATCCCTCATTTTGAGGGTAGATGACGTACCTGTGGTCAGGTATTGCTTCTTTTGTCCCCATTTGACATCAGGATGAACAATGAAGACCCTGTGGTCCTCCTCACCTATACCTGTGGGAATCTGCTGCTGAAAGAGTTCCTCAACTTCTGCGTCTCCAATGAAATCCTCTTCACTCTCTCCATCGTCAACTGCGCTTTCATGACCAGTGCTGCTATTTTTGCTCTTGAATTTGCAAAGACTCACTGAGAAAGTTCTGCTTGATGAAAATGACTGCAGTGACTTAATTCTTCCATATGTAGTCTCTGGACTCTGAGCTGAACATGCCAACACTGTGTTCAATTTAACAAGGCGCTTTCTCTGAATTGTGGTGAACATGGCTACATTTGTGGGGCTGCTTTGCAAAGATCTCCTCCAAGCAGACCTGCACACCACCAGCACAGGTTTAGCCACAACGCTGCGCCTGATCACTTCCATACTCTTTAGTGTCAGTGCTCAGCTCCACTCATATTAAACACTTTCGTCACGGAGTAAGGCAAGTAAAGCCAGCAATGGCTAAACATTAGCTACTTTTCTGAGAACTCGTACAACAAATACTGAAGCAGGAAAAACTTATTTTATACCAAACTAACCTTCCTCTGTTTTTGTCACTCCTTCTCAACTGTACATACTTCTTCTCTCCAATAACAGAAGTTGTACGAGCAACATGAGTGAGTCATCAGCGCCCCCCAGAGACCACTCACATGTCCAAGTTTTTTTTTGTTTGTTTTTTTTGGTGCCACCACCGTGTATAAATAGGCACAGAATACAGAAAGGAAAAAGTGAATGAAAAATGGAAATGAAAAATGAAAATAATTTCCTAATTAGTATTACTCTTCAAGCAACAAATCCAGTCCAGTGAAGTTGGACAGTCTTAGGTCTTATTTTATACCTGTATAGCTTTGTTAGACAAATTTAAGATCCTTTTCCCAAAAGTTAAACTGGAGCAGGACCCGAGTACATCGACACAGGCCTATGTACAAAATGTTTACACAACACAATTGAATTCAAATACACACATTTCCCATTCACACTGAAGCCATAATGAGTGCTTCAGCCCGGACTGCTGTTTTATCAGACGCAGTACAGGACAGGCAATTAGAGCACCTCTTTTACTGATATCAATCAATGCACAGTGACAAAACAGCCCGCGAAGAGAGGTTGGGAAAAATGAAGTCATGAAAAATGAATTATGTCTGATTTGGAACCCACACAAACGCCGACGGGACTCGACTTTTATTTTGAAATTGTGTTGTGTGAGCGGCCACAGCTGAAACAGCCGCCGTGCTGTAGTTGGTGTTCACTCTTCGCAGTGCTGAAGTAAATAGATTTCTCTGGTGGATGTGCCATCGGGGCGAAAACTCAAAGGCACTCGTCGATGTCTGGTATTTCTAAGGCAATGTCAAGTGAGTGAATATTTGTTTTCTGTATATGTTTTAGGGGTTGTAATGATAGAAATCGGAGACGTGCGCGTGTGTCAGTGCTGCCGACGGCTGGATGCATTCAAACCCATGGACATATGCACGCCACATAGCTAGTCTGTCTTATATGATTATATTGGAAAATGTACACGTTAGATAGTTATCTATCTACAATGCAAACGTATATATTCTTGTGCTGAATATTGCGCTCTCTCTCTCTCTCTCTCTCTCTCTCTCTCTCTCTCTCTCTCTCTCTCTCTCTCTCTCTCTGTTATAAATATATAGCACCCAGTTTAATGTTTATGCAACTGGTTAACTGAATGTCTTACAGAGTTCAGGCTTGGTGTGGTGCAACTGCTTGTCACTAAGGCAAAGGCTGACAACCTACAACGCGCCTGTAGTTTGGTGAAGGAGGCAGCAGGCCAAGGGGCAAAGGTTGTGGTCCTACCTGTGAGTATGATGTAGTAATGGAGGTCTTCTTTATGTTGATGTATTAATTTATAGTGCACCTGTTTCATCTGAAATCAGTCATGAAGGAAAACGGTAATTCGTAAGGTTCCAGTTGGTTGTGGCAATTTAAATAAACACATTTAATAACTGATAACCCCAAGTGACTGTACTTGGAGACTGAAGTTGTCCAGCCAACAGAACTTTCAGCTGCCATTTCATCCTCGTATATGGAAGTTGGTTTACTCCAATTGAAATTTCTACTAGGAACAGTATTATGATACTTATCTGTATATCTTTCTCTTTGCTGGTTCTCTGTAGGAATGCTTCAACTCTCCATATGGAACAGGTTTCTTTGCAGAATATGCTGAGAAGATCCCAGGAGAATCAACCCATGTGTTGTCAGAGGCAGCAAAGGAATGTGGGATATACCTTGTAGGCGGTGAGACCTTCAATTCAAAATATATTACAGATCAGAGTGTGTGTTTCCAGAGAGCACTTTGTACTTAGTATTTCTTGTGATGGTTAATAAAAAGCATGTGTATCTATGTCTGTATTTTCCAGGCTCCATTCCAGAGGAAGATGGGGGAAAGCTTTTTAACACCTGCTCAGTTTTTGGTCCTGATGGTAAGCTACTGGTCAAACACAGGAAGGTTAGTGTGTGTTACCATGCTGGAGAAATGCTATGTTAATTTACCATTTAACAAACCATTAATAACATGATGGCATGTTTTAAGTTTCTTGTTAATTGATCTGCTTGTGCATGTTGGTACATGTAGCTGTTATAAGTTAAAGCTTGGCATACAAAAAAATACCAAAATTTGTCTGTATTTCTATGTTTTACTTCTTCTCATTGTGTGTTGACTGAGGCCCAATCTTATTTCCTATTTTTACCCTAACTCCTTGTTTCGGAATGAGTTAAAAGGGGTAGTGGTTGAAATCTTCCCCTCAAAATGGGACAAACCTAAAAAAAAAGAGAACATTACTTCATTAACATTTTTTGTTAAATTTAAGGAATCATATGCCTTGAAAGGGGGGGGTGAGAGAATTATTTATTACCGCCCACCCCTATTTCTTCAATGATATGAAGCTGAAGTCAGTTATTTGCTAGCTTCATATTCAAATATTCCCGTTCCAAATGGAATTTACGGTGTAACAGGAAATTTAGCTAACTAGCTACTGAGACATCAACATACCAATAACAATTTTTTAAAGCTTGTTATAAAGAAAAGGACTATAATCCACTGAAACGATATTAAACTAAGATAATACAATGGTTATCATTATTTTCTAATGGTAAAAATACTTGCTTTGGTGGTTTTGACTTTTTTTTTTTGGTCACTTGTGCAGCAATAAGATAAGAATACAACCGACCCCAATACACAGTCATAAAGCTACTCCTTTTAATGTGTTGTGCCTTGAACTGTCTATATCATCTCCCCACAGATCCATCTCTTTGACATTGATGTTCCGGGAAAAATACGCTTCCAGGAGTCTGAGACTTTAAGTCCAGGGAGCAGCTTATCTATGTTTGAAACCCGTGAGTGTTCAATGTAGCTGATGCTTCATGGTAACTATCTGTAGTTGATAATTAATGTTATTTCACCTCCATCTCCCATTTTTCTCTTACAGCATACTGTAAAATTGGAGTAGGCATTTGTTACGACATACGCTTTTCAGAGCTTGCACAGATTTATGCCAAGAAAGGTAAGTTAGAGTAGATTCAAAATTGTTGCAGTATGTATGGTGACATCGGAGAGATTCTGGTGTTTTTGTTACTTCATTTGGTGAAGAACCACCTGTTTTAACAGAAAAGGGCCACTTAACTGACATGCAGAAAAACAACCACAGCACAGAATTACACGCACAGATTTGTCAGTAGCCAGTCAAATGGCCAAATATCTATAGTGATCATCAAATATCTGGTCAAAGGGAGGGGTCTGATCTGAACCCGAGTGGTGTTCAGTTTTTGGACTTCTGTGCAAACCACAGTTTGTCCATCACGAAAACCATGTTTGAACACAAGGATGTCCATAAGTGCACATGGCACCAGGACACCCTAGGCCGCAGTTCAATGATTGACTTTGTAGTCGTGTCATCAGACTTGCGGTCATGTGTTTTGGACACTCGGGTAAAGAGAGGAGCTGAGCTGTCAACTGATCACCACCTGGTTGTGAGCTGGTTCAGGTGGTGGGGGAAGATGCCGGTCAGACCAGGCAAGCCCAAACGTATAGTGAGGGTTTGCTGGGAACGTCTGGCAGAAGAACCTGTCAGATTGATCTTCAACTCACACCTCCGTCAGAACTTTGACCAGATATCGGGGGAGGTGGGGGACATAGACTCAGAATGGTCCATGTTCCGTTCCTCCATTGTTGAAGCGGCTGACTGTAGCTGTGGCCGTAAGGTAGTTGGTGCCTGTCGGGGCGGTAATTCTCGAACCCGGTGGTGGACACCCCAGGTGAGAGATGCCGTCAAGCTGAAGAAGGAGTCCTACCGGGTATGGTTGGCCTGTGGGACACCAGAGGCAGCTGGCAGGTATCGACAGGCCAAGTGATCTGCGGCTTCAGTCGTTGCCAAGGCAAAAACCCGTGTATGGGAGGAGTTTGGTGAGGCCTTGGAAAGTGACTTTAAGTCGGCTCCGAAAAGATTCTGGCAAACCGTCAGGTGACTCAGAAGGGGAAAGCAGTGTGCCACTAGCACTGTATATAGTGGAGATGGTGTGCTGCTGACTTCGACTGAAGACGTCATTGGGCGGTGGAAGGAATACTTTGAGGACCTTCTCAATCCCACCGACACATTCTCCAGTGAGGAGGCAGAGTCTGGGGACATGGGAATAGGCTTGTCCATTACTGAGGCCAAAGTCGCTAAGGTAGTTAAGAAGCTCCTTGGTGTCAAGGCTCCAGGGGTGGATGAGATCCGCCCTGAGTTCCTCAAGGCTCTGGATGTTGTGGGGCTGTCTTGGCTGACACGCCTTTTCAACATTGCATGGACATCGGGGGCGGTGCCACTGGATTGGCAGACTGGGGTGGTGGTGCCTCTTTTTAAAAAAGGGGACCGGAGGGTGTGTTCCAACTACAGGGGAATCACACTCCTCAGCCTCCCTGGTAAGGTCTATGCAGGGGTACTGGAGAAGAGAGTCCGGCTTATAGTTGAACTTCGGATCCAGGAGGAGCAGTGCGGGTTCCGCCCTGGTCGTGGAACACTGGACCAACTCTTCACCCTCTCCAGGATTCTGGAGGGTTCATGGGAGTTTGCCCAACCAGTTCACATGTGCTTTGTGGATCTGGAGAAGGCATTCGACTGTGTTCCCCGGGGTATTCTGTGGGAGGTGCTTCGGGAGTACGGGGTACATGGCTCTTTGCTACGAGCCATTCAGGCCCTGTACAAACAAAGCAGGAGTTTGGTTCGCATGGCCGGCAGTAAGTCAGACTTGTTCCCAGTGAGAGTTGGACTCCGACTATATCGCCCAGCTGGCCTGGGAGCGCCTCGGAATCCCCCTTGGAGAGCTAGTGGAAGTGGCTGGGGAAAGGGAGGTCTGGGCCTCATTGCTTAGGATGCTGCCCCCGCGACCCGAACCCCGGAGAAGCGGAAGCTAATGGATGGATGGATGGATGGATGGATGATCAAATAGCCAATACCTTTATGGGCAGAACGTCAAAGACTGAAAGTAAATTGCACTTGACCGTAGTACGAAGGGGGTGGGGGTCAGTGTGCTTTCATTCATTTTAATAACTAAACTACATAAAAATTTTTATATATTGGCATTAGTAGCAGTGATGGCAGATATAGTTGTATCCAAAAGTGTTAACACTTCTGGTAATTCAAGAAGGACATGCCTATACTTATGCATGTCCTGAAGCAGGGGTGCACCAATTTGGGAATTGTGGGCTGATGCCAGTAACCAATATTTTGCATGTGCATTCACTTATATGCAAAAGTTTGGCCACCCTAGTCAACTTTCCTGTTTTTGTTGATTTTCTACCTAAAAATGAGTTAACACATCTTCTACAGAAAACAAACTTAATGGTAATTTTCCTGCAAATTCTAACACACAGTTTCAGTTTATTTGAGTTCAACATGAGTCTAACATGTACCAGAACCTTTGCCAATGTTGCTTTTTTTTTCCTTTTTTATTTTTGAGAAAATTAGCACATAAACAGTATATGTCCACATGTGTGTTTCCTGTAGAGGCATGTACATGAAAAATACTAAATATTGGTCCACTCATAAGTGTGAGCTTTTGAATTAGCTGAGAATGCTGTAAACTTGGAACATTGGTTGCAGTGATTAAGATGAGCCGCAGATATACAGATATAGATTTTTGTCACAGACTGATGAAATTAGACTCTGATACAGTTGTTGGTAAACAGAGACATGTCTTTATGTAAAACAGTGAACTTGTGGAGGCATTGGCAAATGACGAGGCTCAGGTGGTGTGGCTGTTGCTGTCAGGAAGTTTTAAGAACTTCCATGATGGAGGAGAGATTTGTGGAAAATAATATAAATCCAAAGAAGTGACTGTGTTTACAGCAATTCCTCTACCTGCTGCTCTCTGTAGGTTGTCAGTTGTTGGTATATCCCGGCGCCTTCAATATGACAACAGGTCCAGCCCACTGGGAGCTGCTCCAAAGAGCACGGTCAGTACTTTAATTCAAGTGGCTTCTACTGTATTTAGCGTTACCTAAATAACGTCTGCTGTTGTCGAAAACATTGTCATACTGTCAGAAACCACATGAGCAGAATTGTTGCTTTAAATTCTGCACTATTCTGTGTGTTTCTTGTGTGACTGTTTTTCATTGTGGTTTGCTCTTGTAGGGCTGTGGATAACCAGGTCTATGTAGCCACTGCTTCACCAGCAAGAGATCAGAGCGCTAGCTATGTGGCCTGGGGTCACAGCTCTGTCGTCAACCCCTGGTCAGTTCTGCATGTGTGTTAACCTTAGCAGTTTAAACACTGACACAGGTCACCATCAGCGATGTGGAGTGAAATAAGTTACCATAGTGAATGTGTTCTTTGCTCATGCAGGGGTGAAGTGATCACAAAAGCAGGGTCAGAAGAGGCCGTTGTGTACGCAGACATTGGTGAGTTTCTCTAGTTCTTTAAACCTAAAATGTAAGTCCACAGTAGCAACTGATTCCACTGATTTTATTCTGCTAATCTTAATCATATTAAGTAGTAATAAAGAATTTCAGTAAATTGTGTGTTATAGATCTGTTACATATAGATTATGTAAAAAATATATTTCCCTGTGACCTTTAAGGCAAGTGACAAGTGCTCACAAACATGAGCGTTGTTTATATTATTCATTCATTCGTTCGTTCATTCATTCGTTCGTTCATTTTTTTCTCTTCTTGTTGCAGACCTACAGTACCTGGCAGATGTGCGTCAACAGATTCCAATAACAATGCAGAGACGTGACGACATCTACAATGTCAGTGTTGTTCAGGAGGGCTGAGTTGTGTCAAGGAGAGGTTTTGGAGCTGACATGATGAGGTCACTGCTAAAGTCAGATACTCTGTCTGCTTGACTTACACATTTGATCAGTAAGTCTACTGACAGCACAGGTTTAGCTCCATCATGGGGCATGCCTGGAATTTGATATTTCACAATTATGTTAGATGATCTCTCAATAGTAATTTGATATTTACAGCACATAAAAGTGTAGTACATATTTGGTACAATGGAAATCATCTTTCATGTTATTTCAGCCTTGAATCAGATGATTGTTTCCATTTTGAATCTGGATCAGTCATAAATCTGGATCACTGGTGAGACGTTATGATCTTTCACATTGAAAATGCTTTTGTAAGTGATGAAATTTTGTATGTACAATTTGATGAAAATTGTATTAAAATCCTGCTGTGGGACATGAACGCTGATTCAGTTCATAAGTAACCTTAGTACATCCAGCATGTCTGTTCTGTCTGTTAATAACTCAGTGCTTGGTTATGTTGGGTAACGTTCCAGAGTACACTGCTTAAAATTTTGACTCTCAATGTCACACAATACAAATATGACAAAAGTTATGAACTGTGTCTCGAAAAAAAAGGTCTTTAATCCATAAATACAATTTAATGATGTATTTACACAGTTGTTAGCAACAATGCGCATAAGCTTCCTGTAACTCTGCAGACAGAAACAACTAACAACGCACAAAGGGAACACTAGCAAGGGAAGTGATGTACCTTTTTTGCATATTTACAAGACATTTCTGGGAACACTGGGTTACCCCCAGTTAGTAACAAAAAGGTGGAGTTAGGCAAAACAAGAAAGATGAGACTGGAGTAGAAAAAGGAAGGCCTGGGACCTGACCAGGGAGATAATGACACTTCCTATTTGTAGTTAAAAAAATGTTTCTTAAAATAAATAAGTAATAATTCCATTCTGTAGTGTTTTAAAAATTGCTTAAAACGATTTAAAGTTCATTGTTCAAGTTCATTCACTGTTTTAAAGTTAATAAATACAGTTCAGCAGTAGAGTACAGTAGTGATCTATGGTCAGTGGTCAGTGTCTCTGAAAATGGAACAAGAAAAAGATACCTGGTTACACTAAGACTACACTTATAAAGGGTTTATAATTGGTTGAACATTAGTTTATAAATGGGTATTAAAATCATACACACTTAAAACTGCATTATGTAAGATTTGGCCATTGGGTAGAGATGTGTAATTGCTTGCAGCATTCAGAAGAAAATGTTGTAATGTCAGTTGTACCTTTGAGCCACCATCTTTCATTTTATTGTTTATCCTTAAAGTTTATGTATTAGCTTCTCACTGGCTAAGCTGCGTGCAGCAGATGCATTTCTGTTCACATAATTACAGATAATGAAAATGCAACCGGTTTACCCTTGTGTTGAATATGTTCATGATCCATCTCGGACCTCCTCTGAAAGGGGTTTGACTGATCTGATCGTAATCCGATCACAATGCATCCTTGGGGTGGTTACCCCTGGCTTGTCATGCTGTCAGGTGAAACCTGAACATAGTAAAATCACAGAGAATGCACTGTTGCAAGATGTTAACAGGCCCATAGTGAGCCTGCATTTATCTAGACAGTTTAAATTCAGATCTGGTTGGGTACTTATCTTACTTTATCTTCTCCGTCAGGCAGCACCTGTCAGCTTCATCAGATATACACATTCATCAGATATAACAGTTCACTGCTACTCTTTTTATGTTACAACTGCTAATTAATGTTTTTGCCTTTTAATGGTTTGCTGGTGTTTATGAACTAATTACAAACCATTAATAAACATTTTAAATTCATAAACCCTTTATAAAAGTAGTCTTATTGTAAAGTGGTTCCAAAGTTGCATCACAGAGTTGACCCATCACACCTACTGTGACAATAATATGTAAAGGGACACTCAGTGACTGACAGCTGGTGACTATATGACACATCTATCTCTGTTAGGCAGTTCATCAAAATACTTCCCGTCCATCATGATCATTTCTGTATCTTCCCTGTCTGAATCGTCTGAAAACAAACACACAAATGTTTCAGAATAATGACATATTAATAAAAAAAAACTGGTGTGTCCATTCACATATGACTTTATTACCTTCATGTTCTCTTCTAGCCTGCCTGTCCCATTTCTTCTGGAAACACAAAGCTATTGTCACCAGCGCAGTCACCAGCACACACAGAACAAGGCTGAGTATCCATATGAATGCAGATTTACGTTCATGCCTGAAGTTCTCACCATCTGTCCATAAAGTACAGGTTGATACGCATAGTAAGAAAAAAAACATGATGATATGACCATTCCTATATTAAAGACTGAAAATGGCTTCATAAGAACAAATGCAGGAATGTCTGATTTGAATTGGACCCAAGAGACTCACGTCACACACGGATGCAGTTTATCAAGTCTTGACCAGATGGATGGAATTATTATACCGCTGAAGTGATATATGTATGAGTCTATTTATTTTCAATATACTATGTGTATATTATCTATATAGTGCTACACAAAAAGATCTGTGTAGACACTGCCTCATACAGTAGGCCTACTTGCATTGTAGTGACTCAGGTTTAATACATATTATGCTTTTCCTTCTTGCTCTCAATTCTGAGGCAAAGAAGAAGCAATATAATCAGTATTAAAATAACTTCATAAATCCTTGTATGTAATGAATTAAGTGTTTTTTTAATGATACAATACATTAAAATCTTAAAATCTAAGAATTATTTTAACCCCTTGAAC
This sequence comes from Pygocentrus nattereri, assembly GCF_015220715.1. NCBI lineage: Eukaryota > Metazoa > Chordata > Actinopteri > Characiformes > Serrasalmidae > Pygocentrus > Pygocentrus nattereri. The sequence goes on from NC_051236.1 coordinate 20,332,056, forward strand.
TGCTTAATATAAAGTGGATTATTCAGTTACTAATTGTAAGACTCTTTAGTTAGTAACTACTATGAATCATAGGATAATTACTGTGCAGCTAATATGTCAGTATTGCAAGTGAATGATATCCATACACCACCGTTCAAATGTTTGGAATTACTAGACATGTTAATAATTGTTATCCATCCATCCATCCATCCATCTTCCGCTTCTCCGGGGTTCGGGTTGCGGGGGCAGCATCCTAAGCAATGAGGCCCAGACCTCCCTTTCCCCAGCCACTTCCACTAGCTCTCCAAGGGGGATTCTGAGGCGCTCCCAGGCCAGCTGGGCGATATAGTCACGCCAGCGTGTCCTGGGTCTTCCCCGGGGTCTCCTCCCAGGTGGACTTGCCTGTGACACCTCGCAAGGGAGGCGTCCAGGAGGCATCCTAACCAGATGCCCGAACCACCTCAGCTGGCTCCTCTCGACGTGAGGAAGCTGCGGCTCTACTCCGAGTCCCTCCCGGATGACCGAACTTCTCACCCTATCTCTAAGGGAGAGTCCAGACACCCTGCGGAGGAAACTCATGTAACTCATGCCGCTTGTAATCGCGATCTTATTCTTTCGGTCATTACCCAAAGCTCATGACCATAGGTGAGGGTGGGAACGTAGATCGACCAGTAAATCGAGAGCCTTGCCTTATGGCTCAGCACTTTCTTTACCACAACAGACCGGTAAAGAGCCCGCATCACTGCTGACCCAGAACCAATCCGCCTGTCAATCTCCCGCTCCCTTGTACCATCACTCGTGAACAAGACCCCGAGATACTTGAACTCCTCCACTTGAGGCAAGAGCCTATCCCCGACCCAGAGAGGGCTCTCCACCCTTTTCCGCCTGAGACCCATGGTCTCGGATTTAGAGGTACTGATTCTCATCCCGGTCGCTTCACACTCGGCTACAAACCAATCCAGGGAAAACTAAGATTCGCGGCCTGATGTCCCCAATAGGACCACATCATCTGCAAACAGCAGCGATGTGACCCTGAGGTGACCAACCCGGACACCCTCCTGACTGCGCCTAGAAATTCTATCCATAAAAATTATGAATAGAATCGGTGACAAAGGGCAGCCCTGATGGAGTCCAACTCACACTGGGAACGACTCTGACTTACTGCCGGCTATGCGAACCAAACTCCGGCTTTGTTTGTACAGGGTCTGAATGGCTCGTAGCAAAGAGCCATGTACCCCGTACTCCCGAAGCACCTCCCACAGAATACCCCGGGGAACACAGTCGAATGCCTTATCCAGATCCACAAAGCACATGTGGACTGGTTGGGCAAACTCCCATGAACCCTCCAGAATCCTGGAGAGGGTGAAGAGTTGGTCCAGTGTTCCATGACCAGGGCGGAACCCACACTGCTCGTCCTGGATCCAAGGTTCGACTATAAGCCGGACTCTCTTCTCCAGTACCCCTGCATAGACCTTACCAGGGAGGCTGAGGAGTGTGATTCCCCTGTAGTTGGAACACACCCTCCGGTCCCCTTTTTTAAAAAGAGGCACCACCACCCCAGTCTGCCAATCCAGTGGCACCGCCCCCGATGTCCACGCAATGTTGAAAAGGCGTGTCAGCCAAGACAGCCCCACAACATCCAGAGCTTTGAGGAACTCTGGATCTCATCCACCCCTGGAGCCTTGCCACCAAGGAGCTTTTTGGCCTCACCAAACTCCTCCCATACACGGGTTTTTGCCTTGGCGACGACTGTAGCCGCAGATCGCTTGGCCTGTCGATACCTGCCAGCTGCCTCTGGTGTCCCACAGGCCAACCATGCCTGGTAGGACTCCTTCTTCAGCTTGATGGCATCTCTCACCTGGGTTGTCCACCACCGGGTTCGAGGACTACCACCCCGACAGGCACCAACTACCTTACGGCCACAGCTACAGTCAGCCGATTCAACAATGGAGGAACGGAACATGGACCATTCTGAGTCAGTCCCCCACCTCCCCCGATATCTGGTCAATCATTGAACTGCGGCCTAGGGCGTCCTGGTACAATGTGCACTTATGGACATCCTTGTGTTCAAACATGGTGTTCGTGATGGAAACTGTGGTTTGCACAGAAGTCCAAAAACTGAACATCACTCGGGTTCAGATCAGAGAGGCCATTCCTCCCAATCACACCCCTCCAGGTCTCACTGTCATTGCCCACGTGAGCGTTAAAGTCCCCCAGTAGGACAATAGCGTCTCCAGGAGGAGCACTTTCAAGCACTCTTCCCAAGGACTCTAAGAAGGCTGGGTACTCTGAACTGCTGTTCGGTGCATAAGCACAGACAGCAGTCAGGACCCGTTCCCCAACCTGAAGGTGTAGGGAAGCTACCCTCTCGTCCACCGGAGAAAACCCCAACATACAGCCACCGAGTCGAGGGGCTATGAGAAAGCCCACACCTGCCCGCCGCCTCTCACCATGGGCAACTCCAGAAAAGAATAAAGTCCAGCCCCTCTCAAGGAGATTGGACCCAGAGCCCAAGCTGTGTGTTGAGGTGAGCCCGACTATATCTAGCCGGTATCTCTCAACCACGCTCACCAACTCAGGCTCCTTCCCCGCCAGTGAGGTAATGTTCCAAGTTCCAAAAGCCAGTTTCAGCAACCGAGGATCAGAACGCCAAGTCCCACGGCTTCGGGCACTGCCCGATCCACAAAGCACCGAACCCCTACTACTGCCCCTCCCATTGGTGGTGGATCGATGGGAGGGGGGACTCTTGTAACTCCTTCGGGCTGGGCCTGGCCGGGCACCATGAGTAAATGCCCAGCCACCAGACGCTCGCAGGCGAACCCCTCCCCCAGGCCTGGCTCCAGGGTGGGGTCTTTTCATAGGGGTTATTATGGATCACAATTTGTCTGACCTGTCACCTAGGACCAGTTTGCCATGGGAGACCCTACCAGGAGCTTTTGCTCCAGACAACATAGCTCCTAGGATCATTCAAGCACCCAAACCCCTCCACCACGATAAGGTGGTGATCCATGGAGAGGATAATTGTTATTTAATTCAATAATAATTTACACAGTATAGATTGAAATACTATTAGATGGACACCATAATGTAGTTTAAGATGTTTTACTTCATTTCAAGTGTTTGGTAACACCAAGAAGTTATTGAGTGATAATTTCAGTATAATACTTATCTATTTACTGCCATTTCTTCATAAATTAATCTTCTTTAATCACCTCTTTTGAAATACAAAGTATTTTAGATGTTAACTTCATTCTCAAGGTTAAGAGAGTTTTTGTTTGTTAAGGAATCATCTACAGCTTTGTTCATTATTCTGGACACAAAGATTTCTTAATTAGTAGTTTTCTACTAATTAGTTTAAATCTATACGCTGTAGAGTATTAGCATCATATTATTATTAATCTTTTTATAGATGTACCAAAGTACCAATGATTCCAAACGTATGAATGGTGATTCCAAACTTTTGAATGGTAGTTTCAATCCCTTAGAGTTTGCAGTCAAATTCCATGAATGTTTAGTCAGCTCATAGGTATAAAACACATACGGCCATATGAAATAATCTTAGGTTTTTTGTTGTATTACCTGCAACATTGAGGCAGACCGTGCATATCGAGACATTATCTCCATGATCAAGAACGTTTAGATGCAGAGTGTAATTCTGAGCATCTGAGAATCTGATGTCACTCAGCTTCATTGTGAAATTTCCAGTTTGTGCCAAAGCAGACACCAAGATTCTGTCCTTGACATCCTTATCAATTCTCTTCTCGTACCCTTCTGTCCACAGAGCCTTGTACACCACCTCAGCACCTCTTCTCCACTCGAATGAAATGTTTAAAGTTGTCAAATTCTCTAGTCCATTATAGAGGCAGGGCAGGAAGACAGATTCCCCAAAGACTCCAACAACGCAAATGTCAGCTAAGTGGAAACAGAGTGACCATAAGATCAAAAGAAGGGAAGAGAACTGCAGATTACAATATATAATGCAGTGTTAGGTTTAAAAAACTCAAACCTTATATGTGGATGTTTTTTTTGCCTACCTTGACATGCAAAACAACTAATAAAGCTTAGCAGCAGCACCTTCAGCCACATTCTCTTCGTCTCCTGTACTCCAACAGCACCCAGCCCAACCCACTTCTGATGTAATTTAATGATGTCAAAAGAACAAACTTTGCCCTGGAAGATTAAAGGAAGCCTGCCTGAACTTGTCGATTTTAGTGCTTCAGTGATGCCACTGTTATGCAAGTGCTCTCTCCGGTACAAGTTTAAAGAGCATGCTAAGGGTCAAAATTCTGACGTAGACAACGTTATCGTTGAGCGTTATGTTTGGAGAAGACCAGTGCATTCAGGTCAAAACCTGTACCTGTAGGGTCCTGTGAGTTAATACTCCTCCCCTGCGCTATGCAATAACTCCATCATTGTGCAGCGCAGTCCTCCCACACAAGCTTACCAGCTTTTGCAAAGCAAGCGGTCTACATCATTTGGTTATTCGTTTTGAAGCTGGTGCGCAGAAGTCTTTCTTCCTGCATTTGTACACTGATAAACAGAGCCATGAACATATGGGCGTAGCCCTACTGAATCCACAGACAGGCCCAACAGGAAAGGATCATTATACAGTATCAGACTTTTGCATGCAGGAAGTTTAAATAGTGCAACAGATGTTTGGAAGCCCAAAAAACAGGTTTAAGTATCCAAAAGACATCAAATGTGTTCATAAATTACTATTAGACCTGCAGTCTTGTGCAAAAATCAGAAACCACATTTTATTATATATATATATATATATATATATATATATACACACACACACACACACACACACACACACACACACACACACACACACACACACATACACACACACACACATACACATACATATGTGTGTGATGTCAGCCCTCCCCTTGCAGCTATGACAGCTTCAGCTCTTCTGGTGAAGCCTTTCTACAAGGTTTAGGAGTTTGTTTACGGGTCTCTGCTCTAAGTCATCCCAAAAGTATTCTATCGAGTTGAGGTCAGGACTCTATGCAAACCAGTCAAGTTCTTCCACACCAAACTTGCTCAACCATGTCTTTATGGACCTGCTTTGTGCACTGGTGCACAGTCATGTTGGAACAGGAAGGGGCCATCCCCAAACTGTTCCCACAAAGTAGGGAGCATGAAATTGTCCAAAATCTCTTGATCTGCTGAAGCATTAAGATTTCCTTTCACTGGAACTAAGGGGCTGAGCCCAACTCCTGTAAAACAACCCCACAACATAATCCCCCCTCTACCAAACTTTACACTTGGCACACTGCAGTCAGACAAGTACTGTCTGACTGAAAAAACAGGAAATTCCAAAATGAGTTAAATAAAATATAAAAAGATATGTAGAAAATGGGACATGCAAGACCTGATAGACCACCAAAACTGTCACTATCAGATATGGAGTACTAAGTTTTTAATCTTTGAGAGAGGAGAAAATCAAGCTGCACTCTTAATTCAGATCTGAATCAGGTGTCTCAGGTCTTTGTCTATCCTTCTACTGTAAGAAGACAATCAGCATTATGAGTCTGAACGGATGTGTAGCCATCAAGAAGCTGTTACTGAGAAAAGGAGACAAAAAATAAGAAACTTCACAAATCAAACAAATAAGCTGCTAGTTTTCTCAGAATGGACACATACATCATATACTGCTCATAAAAATAAGGGAACACTCAAGTAACACATCCTAGATCTGAATGAATGAAATATTCTCATTGAATACTTTGTTCTGTACAAAGTTGAATGTGCTGACAACAAAATCACACAAAAATCATCAATGGAATTCAAATTTATTAACCAATGGAGGCCTGGATTTGAAGTCACACACAAAATTAAAGTGGAAAAACACACTACAGGCTGATCCAACTTTGATGTAATGTCCTTAAAACAAGTCAGAATGAGGCTCAGTATTGTGTGTGGCCTCCACGTGCCTGTATGACCTCCCTAGAACGCCTGGGCATGCTCCTGATGAGGTGGCGAATGGTCTCCTGAGGGATCTCCTCCCAGACCTGGACTAAAGCATCCGCCAACTCCTGGACAGTCTGTGGTGCAACGTGGCGTTGGTGGATGGAGTGAGACATGATGTCCCAGATGTGCTCAATTGGATTCAGGTCTGGGGAACGGGCGGGTCAGTCCATAGCTTCAATACCTTCATCTTGCAGGAACTGCTGACACACTCCAGCCACATGGTCTAGCATTGTCCTGCATTAGGAGGAACATAGGGCCAACCGCACCAGCATACAGTCTCACAAGGGGTCTGAGGATCTCATCTCGGTACCTAATGGCAGTCAGGCTACCTCTGGCGAGCACATGGAGGGCTGTGTGGCCCTCCAAAGAAATGCCACCCCACACCATTACTGACCCACTGCCAAACCGTTCATGCTGAAGGATGCTGCAGGCAGCAGATCGCTCTCCACGGCGTCTCCAGACTCTGTCATGTCTGTCACATGTGCTCAGTGTGAACCTGCTTTCATCTGTGAGGAGCACAGGGCGCCAGTGGCGAATTTGCCAGTCCTGGTGTTCTCTGGCAAATGCCAAGCGTCCTGCACAGTGTTGGGCTGTGCGCACAACCCCCATCTGTGGACGTCGGGCCCTTATACCATCCTCATGGAGTCAGTTTCTAACCTTTTGTGCAGACACATGCACATTTGTGGCCTGCTGGAGGTCATTTTGCAGGGCTCTGGCAGTGCTCCTCCTGTTCCTCCTTGCACAAAGGTGGAGGTAGCGGTCCTGCAGCTGGGATGTTGCCCTCCTACGGCCTCCTCCACATCTCCTGTTGCACTGGCCTGTCTCCTGATAGCACCTCCAGCCTCTGGACACTACGCTGACAGACACAGCAAACCTTCTTGCCACAGCTCGCATTGATGTGCCAACCTGGATGAGCTGCACTACCTGAGCCACTTGTGTGGGTTGTAGAGTTCGTCTCATGCTACCACGAGTGTGAAAGCACCACCAACATTCAAAAGTGACCAAAACATCAGCCAGAAAGCATAGGTACTGAGAAGTGGTCTGTGGTCCCCATCTGCAGAACCACTCCTTTATTGAGTGTGTCTTGCTAATTATTGGCAATTTCCACTTGTTGTCTATTCCATTTGCACAACAGCATGTGAAATTGATTGTCAATCAGTGTTGTTTCCTAAGTGGACAGTTTGATTTCACAGACGTTTGATTTACTTGGAGTTATATTGTGTTCTTTATGTGTTCCCTTTATTTTTTTGAACAGTGTATATAGTGCCCAGAGGTCGCCAACTTTCTGCAGAGTCAACATACAGAGCTACAGACCTCCAAACTTCATGTGGCCTTCAGATTAGCTCAAGAACAGCGTAGGGACCTTCATGGAATGGGTTTCCATGGCCGAGCAGCTACATCCAAGCCTTACATCACCAAGTGCAATGCAAAGTGTCGAATGTAGTGCTGTAAAGTGCCGCAACTGCACTCCAGAGCAGTGGAGACGTGTTCTCTGGAGTGACGAATCACACTTCTCCGTTTGGCAATCCAATGGACGAGTCTGGGTTTGGTGGTTGCCAGGAGAACTCCACTTATCTGACTGCATTTTGCCAAGTGTAAATTTTGGTGGAGGGGGGATGGTGGTGCTGGTTGCCAGGAAAACAGATTATGGGCCAATCCACTGAATGGGTGCCATTTGCCTGCTGTAACTCTTCCAAATGAAACTTAATTTTGTATCTTTTTTCAACTCTGAATCTAATAATACATATATTTAACTATTCAAAACATGTATTGGTCAATCTCAGGCTGCTTTATTTAATTTTTTACAAGGTTTCTAAGCCGAAGATGGTTACATTTTTCTCAGTCCTGTTACCAAAACTCATGTGACATTTAAAAAGCATATTTAATAGAATGGCAACTAATTCCTTTCATTTTCCCTCAAAAAAGTGTTTATTTTAAAGAAATGATTGACTACATGTTCAAATAATTGATATTTATGACA